>NC_051386.1:13160674-13163174 GCF_015228065.2 Penaeus monodon | reverse complement strand
CAAAGACATAAAAGAAAAAAAAAGGACGAAGAATAATGAAAAACAACGAAAACTGTTTGAAAAAAAATACAACAAGATTGAACATAAATATAAATGAAAATGCTAGCAACTTAAAAGATACAAATAGGATGCCTAGATTTTTTTTTCCTTTTAATAAGAAAAAAAAAATAAGACCACAACAAAGAACAACAATAAAACACAATAACAGATAATAAACAGGGGAAAATTAGACAAAAACACCAATAAAGAAACGCAAGAAAGAAAAAGCAAAAAAAAAAAAAAATGACCATAGACAGAATGACTGATCATGAACAAAGAAGAAATGATTCTATAGATAAAGCAACTGCGCAGCTAAGGGTAGGCTCGCTCGGGCGAAAGGAGTGAGTGGTAGGGAGAGAGAGCGAGTGTAGGGTGAAACTGGAGACGATAAGAGAAACAGGATTTATCAAGAGAGAAGGAAGAGTGGGAGGGGAATGGGGAAGGGAGTGGGGAGGGGGGGAAGGGAAGGGGGAAGGGGGGAAGGGGGCAGGAATGAGGATAGGGAGGGGAGAAGGGAAGAAAGATGGGAAAAGGCAAAGGGAAGAAAGATGGGAAAAGGCAAAGGGAAGAAAGATGGGAAAGGCAAAAGGGAAGAAAGATGGGAAAAGGCAAAGGGAAGAAAGATGGGAAAAGGCAAAGGGAAGAAAGATGGGAAAAGGCAAAGGGAAGAAATATGGGAAAAGGCAAAGGGAAGAAAGATGGGAAAAGGCAAAGGGAAGAAAGATGGGAAAAGGCAAAGGGAAGAAAGATGGGAAAAGGCAAAGGGAAGAAAGATAGGAAAGGGCAAAGGGAAGAAAGATGGGAAAAGGCAAAGGGAAGAAAGATAGGAAAGGGCAAAGGGAAGAAAGATGGGAAAGGGCAAAAGGGAAGAAAGAGGAAAGGGCAAAGGGAAGAAAGATGGGAAAGGGCAAAGGGAAGAAAGATGGGAAAGGGCAAAGGGAAGAAAGATGGGAAAGGGCAAAGGGAAGAAAGATGGGAAAAGGCAAAGGGAAGAAAGATGGGAAAGGGCAAAGGGAAGAAAGATAGGAAAGGGCAAAGGGAAGAAAGATAGGAAAAGGCAAAGGGAGGAAAGATGGGAAAAGGCAAAGGGAGGAGAGATAGGAAAGGGGAAGGGAGTGGGGAGGCGAAGGGAGGGAGGTGGGGAAGGGAGGGAGGAGGGAAAGGAGGGAGGAGGCGAAGGGAGGGAGGAGGGAAGGGAGGGAGGAGGCGAAAGGAGGGAGGAGGCGAAGGGAGGGAGGAGGGGAAGGGAGGGAGGAGGGGAAGGGAGGGAGGTTGAGAGGGGAAAATGCGATGTAGTTTAGGGGTGAGGAGGGAGGTGGGAGAGAAGGGGTAGGTGGGGTAGTTAAAGGCGGGGGGGAGGGGGGAGGGGGGGAGTTACGAAGCACTTTGGGGAAAAGAAAAATAGGAGGGAGGGGCGGAGTGGGGGGGGGGGGATTTGACAATAATAGCCTGGAAATAGAGTGAAAGAGTCAAAAGAGGGAGAGAGGTGAGAAGAAGAGAGCTGAAAAAGAAGAGATGGAGAAAGTGGCGTAGCGAAGGAGGAGAAAGGAATAGAGGATAGAAGATAGCGGAGGAGGAAAAAGGAGAGGAAGGAGGAGGAGGAGGAAGGAGGGAGAAGGAGGAGGTAGAGAGGTGGCAAGGGTGACGTGGAACAGATATTAATAGAAAAAGGAAGAGAAAAAAAGGAGATTAGAGAGAAAGGGATGAAAGAGACAGCCAAAGCGGCGAGAGGAGAAGGAGGAGGAGAAAGAAAAGGAAATAAAAATGAGAAATGGCGAAGAATACAAGGAAAAAGTATTAAAAGAAAACAAAACAAAAAGAGGAAAGGTTATGAAAAACGTGGAAAAATGAAAAAAAAAATAGAGATACAAGAAATACAGAAAGGAAAAAAAAAAAAAAAAAAAAAAAAAAAAAAAAAAAAAAAAAAAAAAAAAAAAATATATATATATATATATATATATATATATATATATATATATATATATATATATATATATATATGTATATATATATGAGTATGATAAAAAAATCTGAAAATAAAATAAGATTTTAAAATGGGGGGGCGGGGGGTAAAGAATACAGAACAGAGAAAAATACAAGACAGAGCAGGGAACAATGCAAGGGGGAAAAGGTGAAGGGGGTATAAACTCGAAGGAAAATCACTGAGATAGATAGAGAGAGAGAGAGAGAGAGAGAGAGGAGAGAGAGAGAGAGAGGAGAGAGAGAGAGAGAGGAGAGAGAGAGAGAGAGAGGAGAGAGAGAAGAGAGAGGGAGAGAGAAGAGAGAGAGAGAGAGAAGAGAGAGAGAGAGAGAGAGAGAGAGGAGAGAGAGAGAGAGAGAGAGAGATGGGGTAGGAGTGTGTGGGATAGAGTGAGAGAGAAGAGAGCAGAGAGAGGGAGAGAGAGCGAGAGGAGAGAAGAGAGAGGAGGAGGAAGAAGAGGAGAGAAGAGAGGAGGAGGAG
>NC_051386.1:13150672-13158172 GCF_015228065.2 Penaeus monodon | reverse complement strand
AAAAAAATAAATAAGGCAGGGAGAATAGATAAAAAAAGGGGTACACGGGAAAAAGAGAACAAGGACACAATGCAGAAGAGAGAGATTTAAGGAGGGGAAATAAGGGGGAGAGAACAAGAGGAAAAAGGTAAAAGGAAAGGATAAAAAAAAAAAGACAAAGGGAGAGAGAATGTAAAAGAAAAGAACAAAGGGACATGGAAAAAAAGAGGACACTAGGGGGAAGGGAAAAAAAAGAAAAAAAAAAAAACAATAAAAAAAAAATAAAAAAAACGAACGGCCTGCATCGGTCCCCCGCGCTGCGACCTTTCTCCCCAGAGCCGAAACACTCCCCGGGACACCCCTTCCCCCCCCCTCCCCCCCACCTTCACTCCCAGGGACACCCTTCCCCCCTCCCTCTCCCCCCCCCTCTCACCCCCCAGGACACCCCTTCCCCCCCCCTCCCCCACCCTCATCCCCATGGACCCCCTTCCCCCCCCTCCCCCCTCTACCCCCCAGGGGACCCCCTCCGTGGGCGATGCTCTCTCCCCCCGACACCGACAGCCGCGCATGGGGGAGTTCCCCCCTTGTTTACATACCCCAAGTAGACTTTTTTCAGTGCGTTTTTCCGGGAACGAGAGATCCCCTGGGGAGATGAAGGAGGGGGGAGCGTGGGGGGGGGGGAGGGGGTTGGGGGGGGGGGGGTGTCGGGGCATGGGGGTGTGGGGGGTAGGGGTTTGTTCCGTCGGAAATATTTTTTTTCTTTTTTTCTCTCTCTCCCCTTTTTTTTCGTTTTTGTTTTTGGGGGTTTTTTTTTTTGTTTTCCTGTTTTTGATCGATTGCTTTTTTTGTTTATTAATTTTTTTTTATTTTTTTTTTTTTTTGTCTAAATGCGGGTGAAATTTGTTTATGTTTTATCGCTTTGTAATTTCATTTTGATGATATCGATCTGTAAGAATAGAACAGATAATTAAGACAATAAAAATTATACTTCCCACCACTTTGGGAAAATTAGCTACAAATTCATCCACCCCCGTTGAAACCACCTTAAAAACTTAAATTACCTGCCGAAAAAAAACACAATTGTCTCTCTCTTTTTCCTCTTTCTTTTATCTTTTTCCCTTTTTTTTTTTTTTTTTTTGCCACAAAGAAAAATCATCATCGGCTGGGAAAAAAAAGGCTTTGTATCCCCCCGTCGGAGAAAGCCATTTGGGAATATCAGGAGACTGACTGTAATACGGCCCTTGCTAAGGGACGTTTCCTTCAGGGGTCCCCACTAAAAGGCCGTTTTAAATAAAGGAGAAAAGGATCCCCGGGGCAACTGCGCCCAGTTTCAGCTTTCTAACACTGACCTTCTTTTTGGATCGAAAATTATAATATAATATATATATATATATTATAATAATATATAATATATATATATTATATATATATATTTATTGTGTGTGTTGTGTGTGGTGTGTGTGTGTGTGTGTGTGTGTGTGTGTGTGTGTGTGTGTGGTTGTGGGGTTCCCTGTATTATATAATAATAATTATAATATATATATATAATTATTATAATATATATTACATCATGTTTAAAATATAACATATATATATATATATAATTTTATATATAAATATATATTAATATATTATTATATTATATATTATATATATTAAATATTATTTTTAAATATATATACATATAACTTTTTTTGACAACATTTTCCTACTCAGGACAAAGGCTTCTCTCAAATTTACTATTGAGAGGTTATTTGGGAAAACCACCCTTACCTGATTGGGTGCCCTTCCCCAAACAACCGGGTTCGGGGGGTGACGTCCCCTACGCACTCCATTCTCAAGGAATATGTCTTTTCTCGCCCTGCGATCGGGGTCGACTACCAGTCAAAACGCGGGTTTTTTACGAATGCTATATATATATATATATAATATATTTTATATATATATCTTTTTTTTTTTTTTATTATATATTATATATATATATTATATAATATAAATATATTATATATAAAATATATATTATTATATATATATATATATATATATATATATTATTATATATATATATATTTATATATATATATATATATATTAATTTTAAAATATAATATATATATATAATATATTTTTATATATATAATATATATATATATATATCACATTCGAAAAAATTCCCCTGCGTTTTATGTACTCGACCCCGATCGCGGGCGAGAAAATGACATTTTTCCTTGGAAGGGATGTGTCGGGGGGAGTCCCCGCCGCCCGGGGTTGATGGAAAGGGAACCCAATCGGGAAAGGGGTGGTTTTGAAAAATAACCTCTCAAAGTGAATTGAGAGAACCCTTTGTCCTGCAGTGGGAAAAAAGTCTGTCAAAAAAATGTGATATGTTTAATATATATATATTATATATATATATATATAAATATATACCATATATATATTATTATATATAATTTTTAATATAATTATATTTTTAATTGTGATATGTTTAATCCCTGTAGTATATAATTTTTATAAATTATTTATATATTATAAAAATTTATATTTTAAACAAAATGTATCCCCAAACACACCCACACACCACACCACACCACACACACACCCCCCACACAACAACACACACACATATAAATATATATATATATTATATATTAATATATATATATTATATATATATTATTATAATATATATATAGTTTCAGACCCAAAGAGAAGGTCAGTTAAAAGTAAAATCGGGGCGCGTTGCCCCGGATCCTTTTCCCATTCTATTTCAAAAGGGCCTTAGTCCGGACAGCGCTAAAGCGAAACGTACCCCCAAAAGGGGCCGGGTTTACGAGCAGTCCCCGATGTTCCAAATGGTTTTTTCTCGACGGGGGGGAAAAAACCCCTTCTTTTTCCAGCCGCATGATAGTTTTTTCCTTCTGTGCGGACCAAAAAAAAAAAAAAAGAAAAAGAAAAAGAAAGAGAAAAAAAGAGAGACACAATTGTGTTTTTTTCGGCAGGTAATTTAAGTTTTTTAAGGTGGGTTTTCAAGGGCGGGGATAAATTTTGTACTAATTTTCCCCAAAAAGTGGGGGTAAGTATATATTTCTTTGCCCTTTATTTTACATGTTCTATTTTTCCATCAAATTCATCAATATGAAATTACAATACGATATTACATAAAAATTTATGCACCCCATTTGAAAAAAAAAAAAAAATAAAAAAATAAAAAATAAAAAAACGCAACGATCAAAGCGGCATAAAAAAAAAAAAACCACAAAAAACAAAGACGAAAAAGGAGAGAGAAGAAAAAAAAAAAAACATATTTTCCGACGCAAAACACCCTACCCCGCACCCCCCATGACCCCGACCCCCCCCCCCCCAAACCACCTCCCCCCCCCCCCCTCCTCCCACCTCTCATCTTCCCCAGGGGATCTCCGTTCCCCGGGAAAAGCGCACTGAAAAAGTCATACTTGGGTGATTGTAAAAAAGGGGTCGAACTCCCCGAGTGAGGGGCGTGGGTGTGGGGACGGAGACATCCCGCGAGGGTGTCCAGGGGGATGAGGGGGGGGGAGGGAGGGGAAGGGGGTCCGGGGGAGTGAGAGGTGGGGGAGGGGGGGGGGGGAAGGGGGGTGTCCGGGGGGATGAGAGGGGGGGGAAGGGGGGGGGAAAGGGGGGTGCCCCGGGGGGAGTGAGAGTGGGGGAGGGGGGGGGGGGAAGGGGTGTCCGTGGAGTGATTTGGGCTCTGGGGAAAAAGGTCGCGCCCGGGAGACCATCGCGGGCCGCTTTGTTTTGCTTATTTTTTTTTTTTTTTTTTTTTTTTTTTTTTTTCCCCCTTCCCCCCTATGCCCCTTTTTTTCCCATGTCCCTTGTGCCCTTTTTTCTTTTATCATTTCTCTTCCCCCTTGTGTTTTTTTTTTTTTATCCTTTTCTTTTTTCACCTTTGTCCTCTTGTTTCTCCTCTTTTATTTCCTCCCCTTAATCTTCTCTCTTCTTTGTTTCCTCTTTTTCTTTTCTCTCTTGTGTACCCTTCTTTATCTTTCCCCCTCCCCTTATGTTTTTTTTTTTTTTACTTTTTATCTTTCCGTGTGTCCCATTTCATTTTTTCTCATCCCGTATGTCCTCTTTTCATCTTTTCCCCCTCTTCTTTGCGTCCTCCTCTTCCCCCTTTTGTACTCCTTTCTTTATTTTTCTTTTTCTTTTTGCCCTCTTTATCTTCTCCCTTTCCCTTTATAATGATAAAAATGATAAAGTATTGTTATTACCTATTATCATTATTATTATGACTGCTTTCTATTAATATCACTTTTATTTTATCTTATTTATTTTTACCTTTATCATTTTATTGTTTTATTTTTGGTTTTTTACTATTGCTATTTTTACCATAATCATTGCTATTGTTACTATTTTTATTTTATTATTATTATTATTATTTTTATTTTTATTATTATTATTATTATTTTATATCACTATTAGTATTTTTATCATTGTTATTCATTATTGTTATTTTATTATTGTTTTTTATATTTTTTACTATATTATTGAACTATTTTTCACAGTTAGTTAGGGTTTTTTTCTCTTGTCTTTTGTTTGTCTTTTTATTATTATTATTATTATTTTATTATTATTATTATTATTATTTTATTATTTATTTATTATCATTATTATGATTATTATTATGTCGTTGTTTTTATTATTACATTTTTATAAATTACATTACTATTTTTTTATCTTTTCTTATTTTTATTATTATTATTATATTATTATTATTATTATTATAATTATTATTATTATTTTTTTATTATTATTTTTTAATTTTATTCCACTTTTATGTTAACATTATTTTTTTCTTATTATTTCTTTTTTTATCATTACACTGTATTTTATAAATCTCATATAATCATCATCTCATCTTATTTTTATTTTATTTTTCTTTATTATTTTTATTACATTATTTTATTTAATATGAATATTACCCTTATTATTATTTTTTTATATTATTTTTATTTTAAATTTATTATTTTTATTATTTTTTTATTATTATTATTATTATCATTATCACCATCATCATCATTAATTTTTCCTTTTCATCATTATTTTATTTTCATTCTGCAATCATGATTATATTGATAATAACTACAACAATAACAAAAAGGAAGGCAACAAAAAACGAAATGATAATAATGATAATTTAAACAATAGTCATAATTCTCTTCTTTTAAAGGTGGTTCATGTCTGAGCCGCCGTGGTCACAGTATGAACTTAATTTTAGTTTTTAGTTTTGATGGGGTTTTTTGGGGAGTGGGTTAGGGGGGGGGGGCCCGTTTATAATAATAAAAGTAATAAAGATAATAATGATAATAACATAGTAAGGGAAAAAGATAATGTTAATAATAGAAGATAAAATTTTACTAGTGTAATAAATAAAAATAATAAAATAATACTATACTACTACTACTAAAAATAATAATAATAAAAATAAAAGCAATAATAATATTAAAGAGAAGTGATGATAATAAAGAGACGATGATAATAAAAACAAAACTAAACATACAAAAAATACTTCTACTACTACTATACTACTACTAAAGATAATAAAAAGATGATGATGATAATAATAAATAAAAATATAATAAAAATAAAAATAAAAATAAAAATAATAAAAAAAATAATAATAAAAATATAAATAATAATAATAATAAAATGAATTAAATTTAATAAAATTTTGATATCAAAAAAATAGTAAGATGTAACAAAAACAATTAATAATATTAAAAATAAAGGGTAATTAATAGCAATAATAATATTTTTTAATGGGAATAATAATGATAATGTATCGAAAAAGTTAATAACGGTAATGATGATTAAAAAAAAAATTAAAAAAGATAGTGGGAATAATAATAATAATAATATAATAATATAATAAAAATAAAAAATAAAATAATAATAATAATAAAAAATAATATAAAATAATAATAATAATAATAATATATCAGATAATAAATAATAAATAAAAAATAATAATAATAATAATAATAATAATAATAATAAATAATAATAATATAATAATAAAAATAATAATTAATTTAAAAATTAAAAATTTAAAACAATATAAAAAACCCCTAAATAAAAAAAAAAAATAAAAATAATAATAATAATAATAATAATAATAAAAATATAAAATAATCATAATAATAAAAAAAAAATAATGATAAATAATAATAAAACAGCAATAATAAAAAATAATAATAATAATAATATTAAATAACACAACAACAAAATAATTTAAAATTAATATTGAATTAAAAGTAATAAAATGATGACAATATAAACAACAATAATAATGGTGACAATGGTGATGATGGCAAAAGAAAAAAATAAATGAAAATGAAAATGATAACAGTACTAATGATGATAAAATTGATAGTATTGTAACACACACACACACACAACACACACAAACACAAATTCTTAATGTTTAAAAAACTATTTAACTCTGAAAAGAAAACGGTTTTGCAAACATACGAGAAGACAAAAAATTAATCTATAAAAACTTGTAGTGAAAAAAACGTGTACGACTTTGCCGCACAAAATTTCCCCGGTGGGTGTGAAGTACAGAGCAAAAAGGGAATAAACACCAAAATTTCAATGGTAAAAAAATCAATGCAATCGTAAAAACAAAAAATACCTCAAAAAATTCTCATTGTAGGATGGATAAAGATAATGCTTGCAAAAAAAAAAAAAAAAAAAAAAAAAAAGTTTTTAGTTTGACCAGGAAACCTTAAAATGAACGTTTTTTTTTGGCAGAAAACTGGATGTTTGTTGCTCATCCAATTTTGCTTCTGGTTTTGTGTGCACATATGTGTGTTTATACATATCATAATCATAATTTGATTAAATTTTTATATATATTATATATATTATATATATATAATACTATATATATATAATTATATATAATATAATATATAATATATAATTAAAATATATTATAAATATAATATATATATTTATATATTATTATATATTTACACACACACCATATCGTCGTGTTTTTATAAATTTTCAATTATATATAAAAAAAAATATAATATATTATATAATATATTATAATAATAAAATATATTATATATTATATAATTTTATATATAAAATTAAAATATATAATATATATAAAATTTGGTGTGTGTGGTGGTGTTGTGTGATAATATACACATATTATTTTGTATAAGTATAAATTAAAAAAAATTTTGAATGTGGTATGAGAGAGAGAAGAGAGAGAGAGAGAGAGAGAGAGAGAGAGAGAGAGAAGAGAGGAGAATCGTCGAATTCTGTAGACAATCTCTGTCGACGAGATGCCGCAAAGGACCCGTTTACACCCGCGATATACATCACCGGCACAGTACTCGCTATTTCGGATTATTTAACGGCCACAAAGCCCTTCCTCATCCTTGAACCACAGATCATGTCCGCCTCCATCTACGCCGCAAAAACTCCTGCAACAATAACCTCCAGCAGGTCTACTCCTCCCCCCGCTCA
>NC_051386.1:13134272-13139272 GCF_015228065.2 Penaeus monodon | reverse complement strand
AGAGGAAGGGGAAAGAAGGGAAGAGTAGGAGAAGTGTTGAGAAAAGAGATGAGGAAATGGGAAGGGGAAGCGGCAGGTAAAGAAGGAAGAGAGACAGAGGAAAGGGAAAAGCGAAAAAAAGATAAGTTAAGGGAAATAAAGTCATTAAAACCAGAGAAACCGCGATTAAATCCAAACGCAAGACAGTTCGAGAAAGAAAAAAAAATAATGCCTAAAATTTTCACTGAATGATTTCGGTTAATCTTCCTCCCACAAAGGAAATTATATAACAATTTCCCAACGGTGACAAGGAGATCCGACAATCCCAACTCTAAATCTATTAGACATGTATCAATCATCCCAGCTGTCTCCTAGTTGCAATCATTGAGCACTGTATTCACCATACACCATAAAAAGAAAAAAAAATACATCATACATTTGATTCCCAGAAGACATGCTTAGAACCTACATCTTTTATTCAGGCGATGCAACGGCACTACAAAATGCGCCTCGTGTTGCAGTGTGCATGTGGCAAGTTCAATTTTCTTCATGGTTCGTCTAGGACATTGTTGCATTCAGTGAGTGACCATTGCCGATGCGAATGAGAGAGAGAGAGAGAAAGAAAGAGAGGAGAGAGAGAGAGAGGAGAGAGAGAGAGAGAGAGAGAGAGAGAGAGAGAGAGAGAGGAGAGAGAGAAGGGTGAGAGAGAGAGAGAGAGAGAGAGAGAGAGAGAGAGAAGAGAGAGAGGGAGGGGGAGAGAGAACGAAGAGAGGGAGGGAGGGAGGGAGGGGGAGGGAAAGGGGGAGAGAGAGAGAGAGACAGAGAGGGAGGGAGGGAGGGAGGAGAAAGAGAGAGAGAGAAGAGAGAAGAGAGAGAGGAGGAGAGAGAGAGAGAGAGAGAGAGGAGAGAGAGAGAAGAGAGAGGAGGAGAGAAGGAGAGAGAGAACAGACAGACAGAGAAGGAGAGAGAGAGAGACAAGACAAAGACAGACAAAGACAGACAGAGAGAAGGAATGACTCCTCCAGAAACAGGAAATGGGAGAAGAGGACGGAGGGAAAAGAGAATGGACATGACAAAGAGTAGACGAAAGGAAGGAGATAGAGAGAGAAGGAGACTCACACAGACAGACAGAGAAGAAGTAAGAGAAAGAGGAGAAATAAACCCCCGTCAATATATACAGGATAAAGCCTCCTTCAGATTCCTCGCCACCTGTGTGCCCTCCAGAGCAGCCGAGCCCTGTTTCGTCTGCCTCTGCCTTCTGCTTCGTCACAGGGAGAGAGAGAGGGAGAGAGAGGGAGAGGGAGGGAGAGGGAGAGGGAGAGGGAGGGAGAGGGAGAGGGAGAGGGAGAGGGAGAGGGAGAGGGAGGGGAGAGGGAGAGAGGGAGAGGGAGAGAGAGGGAGAGCGAGAGGGAGAGAAAGAGAGAGGGAGAGAGAGAGGGAGAGAGAGGGAGAGGGAGAGAGAGGGAGAGGGAGAGGGAGAGGGAGAGAGAGAGAGAGAGAGAGAGAGAGAGAGAGAGAGAGAGAGAGAGAGAGAGAGAGAGAGAGAGAGAGAGAAATAGAGACAGAAAGACAGAGAAAGAGTGTGTGTGAGAGTGACACAGACACAGGCAGACACAGACAGACACAGACAGTCAGCCAGACAGATATAAGGAATTCACCTGCACCAGAAACAGGAAAAGCGAGGAGAGGAAGGGAGGATCAAGCAACAATAAAAGTGTTGCGAAGATCGTCATGAGTATCGGCTGCAGGAGTAATTACAGTATTCTTCCAGACGTCGACAGCGCCGGGACCAATCTCTTTTTTTTTTTCTTTCTTTCTCTTCTATCTCGTTTTCGTTTATCTTCTTTTTCTTCTTCTTCCTCATCTTCTTCTTAAATAACACCTGCCTCTTTATCTTCCCACTCCTCTCTTTATTTTTCTTCTTCTTTACCTTCTACATTACCTTCCTATCCTCTTCCCCTCTTCTTCAACCTCCTCCTATGCCTCCTCATCTCCTCGCCCTTTCTCACCCTCTTTTCCCCTTTCTCCCCTTCCTCTTCCCTTTTCTCACTTCTCTCTCCCATTCTTTATCGTCCTACCCTACTCCATCCTCTTTTTTCTCACCCTCCTTTCCAACTCCCTCTCCCTCCTCACCCTTAACACTACCTGAGCAACACTTGGGGAAGGAAGAGGAGGAGGAGGAGGAGGAGGAGGAGGAGGAAGAGGAGGAAGAAGAGAAGGAGGAGGAGGAGGAGGAGGAGGAGGAGGAGGAAGAGGAGGAGAAGGAGGAGGAAGGGGAAGAAAAGAAAAAAAAGGAGGAGGAAGAAGAGGAGGAGGACGAGGACGAAGACGAGGAGGAGGAGGAGAGGGAGAGAGAGAGAGAGGAAGAGAGAACTGATGACCTGAGAACACAATGCACAAAGCAAAATAAAAAATCCAAACCAAAAGGCAGAAAAAAAAACAAAAGTGGATAACGAGAGAGAGAAAAAAAAACGTAAAGCATGAAAAGAAAGAAGGAATCAAGAGACAACAACAAAGAAAGAGAAAGAGAAAAAGACGAAAGTGAAATAGAAGAGAATTCCCTTAGAACAACAAAATAGAGTGCAAGCAGAATGGGCGGCGGTGGGCGTGCGGGCGTGTTCCCTCTCACCCCAAAAGAAACACGTTTAGCTTCGAACGCGACGCGACATTACCAATCTCCAGGTTAAATAAGGCACCATCTGGAGGGGTCCTATGGGGAGTCGTGGGGGCGGGGGGGGGGGTGATAGGGGGAAGGGGAGGGGAGAGGGGAGTTGTGGGGAGGGTAAGAGGAGAGGAGGAAAGGTTTGAGGGGGAGGGAGAAGGGGAAGGAGTAGGGGATAGGGTGGGGTACGTATATATAGTACATTGGGGAAGGGGAGGGGAGGAGAGGGGAGGGGAGGGGAGGGGAGAGGATAGCGGGCATGGGGTGCGGCCGTACGTGCGTAGTGTAGGGTGGTGGGAGGAGCCAGGAGGGGGAGGAAGGGGGTAGGGTGATGGGGGGGAGGTAGGTGCGTAGTATAGACGGGGGTGAGGGGAGGGAAGGGAACGCGGTGAGGGGAGGGAAGGGAATGGGGTGATGGGGCATGAACATAGCATAGAGAGAGGGGAGGGGAGGGAACGCGGTGAGGGGAGGGAAGGGAATATGGTGATGGGGTATGAACATAGCATAGAGAGAGGGGAGGGGAAGGAAAAAGGTGAGGAGTAGGTGCGTCGTATAAAAGAAGAGGAGGGGAGGGAGAGAGAAGAGGGGAGGGGAGGAAGAGGGGAGGGGGAGGAGAGGGGAGGGGAGGGGAGGGGAGGGAAAGGGACGAGGGGAGGGAGAGTGGGGAGGGGAGGGAAAGTGAAGAGGGGAAGGAGAGAGGGGAGGGAGAGGGAGGGAAAGGGAAGAGGGGAGGGAGAGAGGAGGAGGGGAGGGAAAGGGAAGAGGGGAGGGAGAAGAAGGGGAGGGGAGGAAAGGGAAGAGGGGAGGGAGAGAGGAGAGGGGAGGGGAGGGGAGGGGAGGGGAGGGAAAGGGAAGAGGGGAGGGAGAGAGGAGAGGGGAGGGGAGGGGAGGAGAGGGGAGGGAAAGGGAAGAGGGGAGGGAGAGAGGAGAGGGGAGGGGAGGGGAGGAGAGGGGAGGGAAAGGGAAGAGGGGAGGGAGAGAGGGGAGAGGAGGGAAGGGAAAGAGGGTGAAGGGGCATGTGTGTAGTGTAGAGGAAGAGGAGAGAATAGGAGTTGAAAGAGCGTGTGGGTGGCATAAGGCGAGGGAAGAGGGAGGCAAGAGCGCGTGTGTGTGTCCAAGGGGGAATGAATAGGGGAGGGAGGCGGCAAAGACAAGCGTAGAATATTATAAAGACATTTCGATCTACTTTCATTTCTATCCACCCCCCACCCCGGTCTCCCCCTTCCCCCTCCACCCCCTTCTCACGCTGACAAAACCCGACAGTCGAATATATAGCACCCCCCCCCCACCCACCCACCCACCCACCCACTCTACCCCTACACCCGAAACCCTCACGATGATGATAAATGGCGTCGATTTTTCCCCCCCCATATTCCACCGCAAAGTGGGTTCGAGTCCCGCCCGGCGAGAGAAGGACCCCTCTCGGTCCCTTGCGGTGGTTACGCGTCTCGCCTCAGCACGGGGACCCTACAAGAGCGCGTTCCTCTTGCGGCCGCCTTCACCGTCGCCGCCTCCCGCGCGGTCCTTCTCGCTTGTTGCTGGAGAATCTTCGTTTCTTCTTCTTTTTCTTCTTCTTCTGCTTCTTCTTCTTTTTCTTCTGCTTCTTCTTCTTTTTCTTCCTCTTTTTCCTCTTCTGCTTCTTCTTCTTTTTCTTCTTCTTCTTCTTCTTCTGCTTCTTCGTCTTCTGCTTCTTCTTCTTTTTCTTCTTCTTTTTCTTCTTCTGCTTTTGCGTTCTCCCTCCCCTTTCTACTTTTATTTTTGTTTTTTGGTCATTCGTTTCTTTTCTCTCTCTCTCTTCCTTCCTTCCTTTTCTTTTTTTTCCCTCTTTGTTCTTCTCCTCCTTTTCTTTCTCTCTTTATTTCTAGTCTTTTCTTCTTCATTTTCTTTCCTCTTCCTCTTTTTTTTTCCTTTCCTCTCTTCTCTTCCCTCTCACTTTCCTCCTCCATTCATTCTTCATTCACCCATCTTTCCTTTAATTTTTTTAATTCTTTCCTTTCCTTCCTTTTTTCCTTCCCACTCAAAAGGTGCTACAATAGCAAAAGGTGTTATATAGCAATAAATGCTACATAGTAATAAGTCCACATAGCAAAATGTGCTACATAGCAATAAGTGCTACATAGCAAAATGTACTACATAGCAAAAGTGCTCCATAGCAAAAACTGCAACCATAAAAGGTGCGACATAACGAATTCTTTTCGAACACAAAGGGAGCCCAAAGCAGAGGCTGGCGTCATGCACAGGGGCGTTTTAGCGGAACGAATGAATGTCAGTCATTGGCAGGAACCATAAAGGAAGCATGCAACGTGCAGGAAAAAGCGAAAGAAGATAAGAAAGCAAGATTTTTTTTTTTTTTAAGTAA
>NC_051386.1:13116772-13126772 GCF_015228065.2 Penaeus monodon | reverse complement strand
CATCAAGAAAGTTAAGAAGAAACAGAGAGAGAGAGAAAAAAAAGAGAAACATACCGACCTCACAACCTTACTACCAACAACAACAACAACAGTCCCAACAACACCTCCAAACGCTGCCAATAACAACAATAAAACAAGAAATGTTCTCGCCGGTGCCTGTGCTTCATCGAATAAAAAGCTGGAACACCGCAAGCCATGTTAGGTTCCCCTGGCCAACGACCTCGACTCTCACTGCTTGTTGCTGGTAACAGTTCCTCCGCTCAAGGACGAGGGGGAGAAGGCGTGGCGTGAACTCTCCCCCTCGAGATGGCAGCGAGGAGATGTCGCTGGGTTAATGGTTTTTGAGAAAAGCAAATCTGTTTTTTTTTTTTTTTTTTATCTATGAAAAAAGACTTGGACGAAAAATGGTATGAGGAATTTACAGTGTCAGAGAATGATTTTGAATAATAAGAAAAAAAAAATTCTTCCCTGCCATTCTCTATAAAGAAAAGAAAAAAAGGGAGGAAAATATATATATACATTCTTCTTTCTTTTTCTCTCCCTCGCTGGATTAGAAGAAAAAAAAAAACATTATGTCAAAAAAGATCAACAGATGGCCTTCAAAATCAAGGGGAACAAATGGACAGAGGTTTACGCAAGGGCATACCGAGGGGGGTGTGGGGAGGGGGGGGGGGTTGCCGCACCTCTCGGTAGTCTCTTTATATTGGCAAACAAATTTCTTTCCTTATATGGCGAAGACGAGATGACTTTTTCCTACTCTGTCGGCAAATTAAAGGTTTACATCAAGTAAAAATCATTGAATACGCTCCTTGGTCAAAAGGTCTCCGTGAACTCAATATGAAATAGATGTATATAGTTTCCTTTTTTGTTTGTTTGTTTTTTTGTTTTTTGTTTTTTTTTTTTTTTTTGTATGTTTGGTTTTATATATATTTTCGTTTATCTCTCTTTTTCCTCCTTTTTACTCGATTTTCATTCTTTCGTTTAAAAATCGAAAATTTCTCTCATTCTGCTTCTATCTCTCAGAACTATATTTTTCCTTTTCATTCTTCTCAGCATCTTTCTTCTTCTTCTTCTTCTTCTTCTTCTTCTTCTTCTTCTTCTTCTTCTTTTCTTCTTCTCTCTTCTTCTTCTTCTTCTTCTTCTTCTTCTTTTTCCCTCTTCTACTCTCCCCTCTCTCTCTCTCTCTCTCTCTCTCTCTCTCTCTCTCTCTCTCTCTCTCTCTTGCCTTTTTTTTCCTTCTTTTTTAGGAAGATGTATAAACATTAGACTCGTTCTTTTTCTACAAGACTAAAAAATGTCCAAGTGCAGCTGAACATATCTCGCTTTGGTATTTGTTTAGTGCAAATAAACATAAACATATCACACTTTGCCTCACTTTTCCCCTCCCCCCCTCCACTTCCCCATTCGCCTCCTACTTCATTCCCTCCTTCGTTTCCCTCTTTACGTTGTTGTTGTTGTTGTTGTTGTTTCTTCTTTTTCTTCTTCTTCTTCGCCTCCATCTTCGGATTTTTCAGATGTCTCTTCCTTCGTTACCCCCTTTCTTCACCCCCGTCTTTTCCTTTCTTCCTTTTACCTCTTCATTTGCCTCCTTTTTTCACCTTCGTCCCCTCCTCCGCCCCTTCTTTCGCATCTTCGCCTCCCCCCCCCCCGCGCCCTGCTCCTCCTTCACCTCCCCTTCCTCGCTCCTTCGCCTCCTCCCTCTCCTCCCCCGCTCCTCCCTCAGCTCCCTTTTCTTCGCTTCTTCGCCTCCCCTCCCCCCTGCTGCTCTTTCCCTTCCCCTTCGCTGCTTCGCCTCCTCCCTACCCTACCCCGCTCCTCCTTCACCTACCTTTTCCTTGATCCTTCGCCTCCTCCCTCACCCCCCCCCCCCCCCCGCCCCCCTTCCTTCATCTCCCCTTTCCTCGCTTCTTCAGTCCTCCCTTTCCTCCTCCTTCACCCCCCTTTTCTTCGTTCCTTCGCTGCCTCCCTCTCCTCCCCCGTTCCTCCTTCACCGCCAGCGCGCGCCGCCGCGTCGGGTCCAGTTCGAAGCACTCCCAGCGAGGCTTTAAGTGCCCATAACCCGCGGCTATCAATGGCAAAATCGGCCTTTAATCGCCCCGCTAACATCGAGGGAACAATGAAACACCGGCTTTTACTACCAGATTAATAGTATAAAACTGCAACGAAAAAAAGTGTCCCACACTTATGCCAGTCCATGAAAATTAGGATTTACAACACTTAAATCTCCAACGAGCTAACTGGACGCAGGTGACTCGTTTCGAAGTCGTGTGGCTCGTTTACCCCAAAATCCGTTGCGTTTGGATGGTTTATTGCCCTCTGATTAGTCTATAACTAGTTAATCATCAGCTTAAGGGACGATTAACGGGCAGTTAATAGCGGCGACGTGAATTCATAAAAAACATTAATTAGCAAAGAGGGAGAGAAAGGCTGTCCCTCTAAAGGAGTTGTAAAGTGTTAGACGATCCCCGGGCAGCGGCACAGTGAAGAAAGACAACTGCATAAACGCTAGACGTTATCAAGCTGTTAGAGAAGGCGTAACAAGATTAAGGAGAAGCGTAGCAGCGGCCAACAATATAATGTGACAAACCATGTTGTTCAGCTTGTAAAAGTGAGTTGATTAACGGTCAGTATGTGCAAGCTCGTCTTAATTGTTATATCGTGTTCATAGTCCCGGGCAACTGCGATGATAAATGCTGTAGCTATAGGTGTGTTGTATGGGGAAAAGGGGGGGATCAGAGCACGTGGGGCCTGCCCTTTCATTTCCCCGGGGTGTTTTTGACCGGTAAAGGAGTTGAAAATCGGCAAATACTGCCGTGGAAAAGCAGTTGAAGTGGGTTCGGGGGGTACAAGAAGGGCAAAGAAATCCCCACAAGACGATACTAGAACCGCGGGACCACACCCTCGACTAAGCGAGCAGTGAGGTTAAAGGGATTCATATAAAGGACACTGTAATGGTAGACGCAGGGGGCAATGATGAGTGTTATGGGGGGGGGAACCCCATTGTTGGGGTCTTTGGGTCCGTGGGGGGGGTGGGTGCAGATGGGGGGAGGGAGAGGGGGAAACGAGGAAAAAAAGGAGGAGGTGGGTAAAGGGAGGAGATGCGGAAGAATGAGAGAGAGAAGAGGGGGATCCGATGAAATGAAAGGAGAAGAAAATTGGGAACGTTATATTCCCTCGTTCTTTTAACCGCTCCATGCACAAGCAGACAGCAACTCGGGGTAGATGAGGCATTTCTATTCATTCGCACAGAGGGAGACCCGTGCGTGTGTGACTGGGAAGGAGGAGGAGGAGGAGGGGGAGGAGTAGGAGGAGGAGGCTGCAGATCCTGTGAGGTGGGAGGAGTAGACCTGCTGGAGGTTATTGTTGCAGGAGTTTTTGCGGCTAATGGAGCGACTGATCTTTGGGTTTAAGATGAGGAACTTTGTGGCCCTTAAAAATCCGAAATAGCATATGTGCCCGGGATGTATATGCGGGGGAAAACGGGGCCTTTGCGGGATCTCGTCGACGAGATTTCTACGAATTCGAATTCCTCTCTCTCTCTCTCTTTTCCTCTTTTCCTCTCTCTCCTCTCGATTCTCTCCCTCTCTCTCTCGATTTTTCCTCTCTCCTCCCTCTCTCTCTTCCCCTCTCTCCTCTCCCTTTTCTCTCTCTCTCTCTCTCTCTCTTCTCTCTTTCCTCTCTCTCTCTCTCTCTCCTCCCCTCTCTCTCTCTCTCTCGTTCTCTTCTCCTCCTCTCTTTCTCTCTCTCTCTCTTTCTCTTTCCTCTCTCTCTCTCTCTCTCTTCCTCTCTCTCTCTCTCTTCTCTCTCTCCCCATCTCTCTCCTCTCTCCTCTCTCTCTTTTCCCTCCTTCTCTCTCTCTCTCTCCCTCCTCCTCCTCCCTCTCTCCTCTCTTCTCTCTTCTCTCTCTGTCTCTCTTCCCTCCCTCTTCCCCCTTTTTCTCTCCTCTCTCTTCTCTCCCTTCCTTTCCCCTCTTTCTTGCTTTCTTCTTCCCCCTCTTTTTTTTTTTTCCTTCTTCTCCTTCCTTTTTTTTTTTTCCTGTTCCCCCCTTGAATTGTAAATTTGTTCAAAGCGAGGGGTTTCATTTTTCATGGAAAAGGTTTGTTTGTTTTTTGGGGCATTAGGGTTGGTGAGTGCTTTGGTTTTTTATTCAAAGTTTGGATGTATTTATTTTGCTTCTTTAAAATTAATTTATAAAAATATATTTTATTTTTTTTAAATTATTTTTATTAATATAATACAATATACTATTTTATTATGTAATATATATATATATATATATATTATTATATATATATATATATTTATTATATATAATATCTAATCTTTTTTTATTATAATATTTAAAATATTATTATTATTATAATATAATAATACCATTATATATATATATTATATATACTATATATAATATATTTTAATATAATATTTTATAAATATATATGTGTGTTTTATGTAAATTTTTATATTAATATTTTATAAAATATAAAAAAACTTTTTAAAAATATTATTTTTTTTATATATATATTTTATATATATATATATATTTTATAAATGGGGTGGATGCTGTATTAGTATAGTTGGTGCTGATTCTACATGTGTTTATGTACATTTCTGTGCGTGTGTCCCCAATTTTGATAGTTGGGGTTTTTATGCCTAGAGCATCGATACGAGAATTTTTGTAAGCTACGGGGCCTGGTCTCTTAAAGGGGGAAAGGGGTGTTCTGCGAGTATGTGTACCCCCTCTAAATAAAATTCCCGACCGCCCCAAAAAAAGGGGAAGGCATAATCATTCCCAAAATCCCCCCCTCCCTCACCTCTCCCACTCTCTCTCAAAAAAAAAATCAACACAACAAAAATAAAAACACAGATGGGTTTTTCTCCAGAGTGAACGCATTAACAAATAAATTTTTTAAAGGTTTTTCACTTGCTATCCCGCCTGAAAATGAAAACCCCCCGCCCTAACGTGAAATCTTCTACTTTAAATGATGCCGCGGAATTGGTGTGTGGTTTGGGGAACCGCAAACGCTACGACAAATCAAGTAAATTATTCGTTGGTGGAGGCAGAGCAGGACGACGGCGGGAGAAGGAAAATGGGAGACGTGAGAAACGGATAAAGAAGAGAGAAAAAGAGAGAGGGGGAGGGAGGGAGAGCGAGTGAGAGAGAGAGAGAGAGGTGGTGGTGATAAAGAAGAAGAATAAGAAAGCGATAAAGTAAAACAAAAAGGCAAGGGGCGAGTGACGAGGAATGCAGAAAAAATATCAAAACATAAATATATATTGCCTGTCTATATACAAACAAACAAGAAAGGAAGAGGACGTAGAAGAACGAGCGAAGGGTCGAGGAGCAAAAGAAAGGGAAAAACAAAGGGAAAGACACGAACAAAGTCGCTAAACCCAAAGGGAAGGGGGGGCAAGGGCGGAAACCCCGTCTCGGGGCCAGCGCGGCGGCGGGGCGCCATCGCCGCGATGGGGTCTCCCGTGCACTAGGGGGCCTCTCCCTCCCTCGCAACATGTTCCCTTTTGCCGTAGTGTCCCCCGCCTTCCCGAACGCTTGTCTGATTTACATACTGTGTGCTTTTTCAATGTGCTGAGAGCTCGGTGTGAAAGGGCTAACCGAAGGAACCGACGGGGCTCCTCGGCCCGAGAGATGACCAAAATACACTGTGTATCACTGTAAAGCATGCCTTCAAAAAAACTTCCGCGTACTCGAAGGGAAAGCGTCATGCATAGCATAAAATACATTTTTTAAACCCTTAAAAACAGGCGGGCAGGGTGGGGGGGTGGGGTCCAATTCTATAAATACGATTGTGCATCATACATAAAAAAAATAATTCTAATCACTATCTAGTCACACACACACACACACTTAGACACATACAATTACACACACACACTTAGAAATGCATACACACACACACGCGCGCGCGCGCACACACACCCAAAACCACACACACTTAACTGCATACACACCACCCCCCCCCCAAAACACACACACACCACACACACCACCCACAAAAACACCACACACACCCCACACACACCACACACACCGTCCATAAAAAAACCGTGGGCCTCGAGAAAATTTCCTTTCGAGTGTGACCGGACCAATTTCCGCACCCAACCCCAGTCGCCGGCTGCACCCATATATAAATTTGCTGGTTCGTGATCATAATCTCAGGTTTTAGTCAGGGAGAGGGGCTAAAATGTTTTCCGGGCCAACCTCGATCTCCGGCACTTTGGCTCTATGTCTGTCTGTCTCTTTTTCTCACTCTCGTTCTCATGCTTACTCTTACTCTTATTCCTACTCTTAATAATGTTATGTTATCTCTTTTCTCTCTCTCTCTCTCTCTCCTCTCCTCTCTCTCTCTCTCTCTCTCTCTCTCTCTCTCTCTCTCTCTCTCTCTCTTTCACTCTCTCTCTCCCTCTCCCTCTCCCTTCCTTCTCTCTCTATCTATCTATCTATCTTTCTTTCTCTTGGCCCCTTAAAATCACTCTTCGGATCGCATTTGGGATATATACATCAATCTAGTTTAACGATCCAAATAAACTGTAACAATGATCGTAATACAAAACAGATTCTTTACAGTCATTCAGCGCTTCAGTTGATGTCTAACCTTCAACAAACAATTAAACACTCGTCTACCAGTTGTAAATACCTGACAAACCATAAGCATGTTGACATTTAAGATATTATTCGTATCTGCTGTGTATTTTTGGGTCCATTGTACAATACACCAAAATTAGAAAAAGACAAAAAATAGACAAAAATAAATACAAATCTGTACACAAAACATATGGTTTAGTGGGTAATCAAGAGGGGTTTGCCTGAAAGCATACTCCCTCGCTGAATCCAGGCTGACTGTAGAACATTTTCCTTGATATTGTTTTTAGATCATATTCCATGCTAAATTTAGGGTGGGTCCGATATGCCTGTACATCTTATACGCATGAGTCCGCGGTTTTTATATATGTATATAGACCACAAATATATGTGTCAAATATGGGTAATAGTCTCTTTTTCTCTATCTCTCTCTTATATATATATCTATTCTATCTCTATCTCTATCTCCATGAATATGAATGCCACATCTTTACTAACATAGGCGAAATTCACAAAACATTTTCCAACATCACAAATTTTCTTTTCCTTTCTTGCAATCACTATCACCAAATTGTTTTTTTCCCCCTTTTACATGCTTGTTGAATTCTTTAGCTTGTTCTTGTGGCAAATAATAGTGATGTCTAAGTGTTCTATTTGCAAGACTATAGGCGATGGCATGGGTTTTCAAAAAAAATATTATATTTTATTAATCTGATTCTTCCTCTTCATTCACGTAACAGAGTTTAAGTGTAACAAAGGTGAAAGGTATGGGAGTGTCTACGCTTTCCAATTTGCGTAAATTGAGCCCCTGATAGAATATGAAATCCCGTGGTCTTTGTGGAGCATCTGTTGGGAACTTTCAAGCTACAACTCCGGAGTTTGTGGAAAATCTAAACCAGACTTATGAGACAAAGATGGGCACCAAAAATAGGGTTAAGACTAAAATTAGTGAACTTGCTGGCCTCTCAGATGGTGTACTCCAGTCCAGCCTAGAACACCGAAACTTTGGAAAAAATATTTATTGCAGTGCCATGGACAGTAACCTGAAAGTGCTACATGATTCCTAATGTGAATAAGACCCGTGGATGTAATAAGTCACTCTCATTCTTTTTGGCGAGTTTTATATTCATCACTTCGACTTCTAACCTATATTTATTTTATTCTAAGGCAGCAGCAATTCGTTCAGAAGGCATAGATGCTCTCTGATGTAGTAATAGATAAAGATAGATCTATTTAGGGTAGGAGGAACGTCTTAAGAAAAGGACAAAAAAAAAAATACTGGAGTAAATTAGGGGATTTCTTAACCGGACTATTCGGCGCTACGGGTATTTGGACACACTGCTTTATGTCCTGATCATTAAATAAAAGCCTCAGGAGAAGACAGTGTCATTAGCAGAAAGAATCTATCCAGAATCAAAGGCTACTGCAGGTGTCACACCCAAGATCCCTTCACAAAGGTAATGGGACATGTTACCTCTTTGTTGAAGAATGTAAACTGCAGCTTTATCATATGGACATGTAAAGAGTTTCCTCAGTGCTCAAAATTATTCCCGAAAGAGGCAGATTAAAAAACAGACGAGGCCAAAAGACTTCAACTTTAGAAGGGCGTGAAGCAAATCGTTAGTGATTTCATTTTGTATGCCCTATTAAGACCTATCTCCGCTCATTACTATTTTTTCCTTCTCTTTCTCTCTCTTTCTCCTTTGCTTCTCTCTCTCTCTCTCTCTCTCTCTCTCTCTCTCTCTCTCTTTCTCTCTCTCTCTTCCTCAATCTCTCCACCTTCCCTCTCTGCCTCTGGGCTCCCCTTCGCCCGGGTTAACCGAGTGGCCACAAAACACTCATGGCGTTTCCCGCGGCATCACACACACCAGATGTTGCTTTTGCATCATGATCAGCGACCTCTCTCTCTCTCTCTCTCTCTCTCTCTCTCTCTCTCTCTCTCTCTCTCTCTCTCTCTCTCTCTCTCTCTCTCTCTCTCTCTCTCTCTCTCTCTCATATATGTGTGTTTATGTCTTTCTCTCCCTTCCTTAACCCTCGTTCCCTCTCCTGTCTCCTGCAGCAGCTTTCATCACACATGACATCCACTTATCCTTCGCTAATGGGTCGTAATTCCGTTCTAAAAAGTCATCCCTTTCACTAGCGGGCCGGTGTTTTCGTTCCGAGAATTCTTTCCTTTCAGGAGACCATCCCGCTTCACGATCCAGCGGAAGGGAGTGCCCTGAGTCTCTCGTTGTCGTCGCCTTCGTCGTCACCACCTTCTGCGGCAGCAAGAAAATTGCTTTCGGAAGCTCGCAGGTCCGGTGAGTAAGTAGCCTCATCGGAAGGGCAAGATGCCTCCGCTCCGGCCAGGTAAGCGGCCGCATGTCGTCGTCATCACCTCCTGCGGCAGAGGAGCGAGCTATTTTCGTGCCAGCAGGAGCAGCGAGCAAGGGCCTCCTCATCAGCATGGGACGAGCATCCCCACTCCTTCAAGGCCGAGGGAGCTACGTATGCGAACATATCTCGTCGAGTGAGACAGCCATGCAGATAAAAAAAAAAGGACACAACACAACACGGCCGCCAACTGACATGCATTATATGAGCAGCAACACAAATGCGTCACAGAGAAAGAGGGAGAGAGAAAGAGCATGAGAGGGAAAGGGAGAGAGAGGAGAGGAGGAGGAGGAGGGGGAGGAGGAGAGCGGGGGGATGAAAGAGGGGGAGACAGATCGACCAGCGTGACCTTACGTACAAAGTCAACACAAACATCCTGTGGCGCGCGAAGGGCTCTAAATAACATAACGTCGGCATCAACGCCCGCCTCTGCACATCAATCACGCACCGGCAACAACTACAGAGGCACCACCAGCTGGCAACGCCGAAGTGACGTCATCGCTTAGGAATCTCATTCACTACTTCGCACATGCCTCATGCACGATGATTACCTTTCCTACATACTGGGATATAATGAAGGCCTTTGCCGCCACCTCGCCACCGTGCATGAACGGGCTCCTTGGCTGCACGCTCCCCCCACCCCCCTCGCCCGTTGCGCCGTGCAACACCCACCATCTGTGACGAGAGAAAATACAACGTAAGGGGTCCTGCGATCCCCGAACCGGGCGCGGGGCCCGGGGGACGAAGGCGGGGGGGCGGGGTGACCGGGGGAAAAGCCCCCGCCGAGAATTCGCTTTCGTCATGGGAAAAAGGGTTCGTAAAGTCGTCGCTCGCTTTTTTTAAACGTGTTGCGCCCCTTTCCCCGCCTCCTCCCCCTCCCCCCTCTGCATGTCCCCTGTTTCTCTCTCGTGGTCTCTCTCTCTCTCTCTCTCTCTCTCTCTTCTCCTCTCTCTCTCCCCTCTCTCTCTCCTCTCCTCTCTCTCTCTCTTCTCCTCTCTCTCTCTCCTCTTTCCTCTCCTTCCCTTT
>NC_051386.1:13084272-13101772 GCF_015228065.2 Penaeus monodon | reverse complement strand
AAAATTTTATATATATATATATTATATTATATATTTTATATAATATATATATTATATATATATATATAATATATATATATATATATATATATACATATACATATACAGTACATGTATGAGTGTGTTAGCATGTGTGTTTCTGTGTATGTTTTTGTCTGATGTGGTGGTGGTGGTGAGTGTGTGTGTGTGTGTGTGTGTGTGTGTGTGTGTGTGTGTGTGTGTGTGTGTGTGTGTGTGTGTGTTGTGTGTGTGTGTGTTTATATATTCAAGTGTGAGGGTCTGTGTGTGTGTTTATCCATTTAAGTGTAAGCGTATGTGTGCTTTCGTGTAAGTATTACTATATAAAACATAAACAAACGCCGTACATAACATACACACACGTGGCCACACGGACACAGCCCCGTATCCCCCCGAGATTGGTTGCGAGGCTGTTGCCGTGAGTCCGTTGACCAAAGCTAATATTCCACTTTGTAGCACGCTGAAGGAGAGGCTCGGCCCTGGCCTTGAACGAGTAGGAACTCCGCAAACACTGGAAAATGACAGTGTGCAGAAATCCCTTTTTGGAAGCCGGTGATCACATGGGAGAGGAGCGAACGAAAAGACGAGAGAGAAGAAGAAAGAAGAAAAGAAGAAGAAAGAAGAAAATGAAGAAAAATAGAAAAGAAGAAGAAAAAGATAGAAAAGAAGACGAAGAAAAGGGAATAAAGAAAAAAGCGTTAATTGAAGCAACAAGTGCTGTAAGTTCATGAAGCCTAGACCAAGATGCTGACTCATTTCATCCAGTAACATGGCGCGAGGGAAAAGGAGCCCATACATTCCATTCTGTCATCTGCGCTCCGGCTAGTCATTGCAGCCAAGGTTCCTCGTTGGGCAACACACTAGGGCGCAGCGGAGGCCGGACTCGATATGGGTACTCTGCCTCGCGCCCCTGCCCCTCGGCTCGCGGTTACACGCATGTATGCGCACATGTGTGGGTGAGTGTTGCTTTGTGCCTTTACATACATCCATGCAAATGCGTGTGTGTATGTGTGTGTGTGTGTGTGTTGTGTGTGTGTGTGTGTGTGTGTGTGTGTGTGTGTGTGTGTGTGTGTGTGTGTGTGTGTGTGTGTGTGTGTGTGTGTGTGTAAGTGTGTATAAATGTGTGGAGAGAGAGTATGCATATACGTGTATGTGTGCACGTAAGTAGCCCACATGAGATCTCATAGTCCTAAGCCCTCAGTTCGTTTGCCTCAAGATCAGGCATAGAAAAACAACAAAAAAAATAAATTTCCACATTGCATTCCTCGGTCGCGTGATCTCCACCCATAACTCATGGCAGCCGCTCGTTCACAAGGGTAGTCCTGTTACTATGTGAACACTGCTACTATCCAGGGCGGCCGGCCGGTGTCTCCTCCTCGCCTCTCGGTCCATTCTGTCTGGGGTGGGTAGACATCGGCCGCGTCCGTCTGTCTGATTGTCTGTCTGTCTATTTAGACTCGATCTGTGGGGGGATTTTCCTTTCACATGTGCCGACTACTTGGTGTTTCTTTGTAATCTCTCTAATCTCTCTTTGTAATCTCTCTTATATATCTATCTGTCTGTCAGTTTATCTATTTACCTATCAATGTATTTGTCTATCGCCCTCTCTCGTTATCTCTCTCTCTCTCTCTCTCTCTCTCTCTCTCTCTCTCTCTCTCTCTCTCTCTCTCTCTCTCTCTCTCTCTCTCTCTCTCTCTCTCTCTCTCTCTCTCTCTCTCTCTCTTGCTCTCGCTCTCGCTCTCGCTCTCGCTCTCGCTCTCTCACTCTCTCTCTTTCTCTATCTATCTATCTATCTGTCTATCTATCTATCTATCTATCTATTTATCTATCTATCTCTATCTCTATCTCTTTCTCTTTCTTGCTCTATCTTCCTCTCCTTCTCCCTCTCCCTCTCCTTCTCCCTCTACCTCCCTCTCCTCTCTCTCTCTCTCTCTCTCTCTCTCTCTCTCTCTCTCTCTCTCTCTCTCTCTCTCTCTCTCTCTCTCTCTCTCTCTCTCTCTCTCTCTCTCTCTTTCCGTTTCCGTTTCTCCTCCTTTTCCTCTCCCATTTTCTCTTCCTGTTCTTATTCCAGTTCCCATTCTTGTCCTCCTTTTCTTCCCGTTTCTCTACGTCCTTCTCTAACTTTCTTCTACGCCATTCTCAAACTTTCTAACGTCCTCACGAACGGGAGACTCTTCTGGAAGCTGCAAACTGCTGTTTCTAATTCCCTTGTCTCTGAATGACTCGAGAGTTTTCTTTACACCAACCAGATCGCAGCAAAGGAAAAAAAATGTTTTGCAAGCGCAACAACTTTACGTCAACTCATTGCAAGACAATAATAATAATAATGATTTAAAAATAAGAAATAAAAAATAGAGATTTTACTCACCAGTCTGCAGCGAGGCGTAAGCAGTTGTCACCAGGAGTAGGATCGGAAGCGTCGCCATCACGAGGCGAGTGAATCCTGCAGAGGAAGTGTTGCCTTGCACCATCCTCGCCAGGATCGCGCGCGGGGTGTCACGGGATGGCAAGACCGCTGGCGCACACACACACGAATCGCGGTCAACGTAGTCCAGAATAGGGATGCGCACAGAATTGGGAAGACCAATTAACCGGGGGAGATGTGGTTTTTTGTTTTGTTGTTTGTTTGTTTGTTTCTTGCTATCTCTTTTTTATGTCTTTTCTTTTCTTTTCTTTTGCGTTTTTTTAATTCTTTCTCTATTATTCGATTTTTTTCCTTCTTTTCAATGAAGTGCGTACATCACCTAACACATTCTCATTCTCTCTCTCTCTCTCTCTCTCTCTCTCTCTCTCTCTCTCTCTCTCTCTCTCTCTCTCTCTCTCTCTCTCTCTCTCTCTCTCTCTCTCTCTCTCTCTCTCTCTCTCTCTCTCTAGGGTTTAGGTGACGCACGGCCCAAGTATTCGAAGCTCTTGGTCAACAATATAGTTACTGCCACGTAGGCTTCACTTGTACAAATAGGCTTCACTTGTACAAATATAATCCAAGAGGCTGCGGTTCCCCGTCGATGTCTTGGCCGAGATCAGTCGCGTCTCGGAGCGTCGCTAGATGAGGCGTTTTCTATAGTCTCCCTGTGTGTTGATAAAAATCGGGTTAGAAATTCGAAAATAAAACATTTAAATGAAGGGGGAAAATAAAAAGGTTTGATTGATGAATTACAAGATGGTTGGTTAGACAAATTACTCAGCCAGCTTCTTGCATATGTGGGACAAGTTTGGTTTAGTTATTAATGCTGATAATGATGATAAAGTGATGCAACAGATGGCAATAGACGTTGATACGCATGACTGTCTTCTTTTTTTCGTAAACGAGTGTACTTGATGCATTATGTAACACGGAAGCGGATACCAGTGGGTGGAGGAGGAGGAAGACGAGGAGGAGACGGAGGAGGAAGAAGAAGAAGAAGAAGAAGAAGAAGAAGAAGAAGAAAAAGGAGGAGGAGGAAGAAGAAGAATAGAGAGGAGGAGGAGGAAGAGGGGAAGGAGGAGGAGGAGGAGGAGGAGGGGGAGGAGGAGGAGGAAGAGGAGGAAGAAGAGGAAGAGGAGGAAGAGGAGGAGGAGGAGGAGAAGGAGGAGGAGGAGGAGGAAGAAGAAGAGGAGGAGGAGGAGGAGGAAGGAGGCGTGACCTCCTTATGTCTCTCTCTCCCTACTTCTCATTCTTGTTGTCCTCCTCCTCCTCGTCATCATCCACCTCCAACTCCACCTCCTCTCCCCGCTCCTCCTTTCACCTCCACCTCCACTCCACCTCCACCTCCACTCCACCTCCACCTCCCCACCTCCACCCCCACCCCCTCCCCCACCTCCACCTCCACTTCCACCTCCACCCCTCCACCTCCACCTCCACCCCCCACCCCCTCCCCCACCTCCACCTCCACCTCCACCTCCACCCTCCACCCCCTCCCCCACCCCCCTCCACCCCACCTCCACCCTCCACCCCCTCCCCCACCTCCACCTCCACCTCCTCCACCTTCTCTGTCTCAAAAAAAGTGGATTTGCAGGGAGAAGAGAAAGGGTGAGAAGAGGAGAGGAGAAAAGGGAAGGGAGAAGGAAGGGAAAGAAGAGAAGAGGAGGAAGGGAAGGGAGAATGGAAGGAAGAGGAAAAGGGAGGGAAGGAGAAGAGGAGGAAGGGAACGAAGAGAGAGAGAAGGAAGAAGAGGGAATGAAGGTAGGAGGAAGGGAAGGGAAAGAAGAGAAGGAGAGAGGTAGAGAAGGAAAAGAAGGAAAAAATGAGGCAGAAGGAATGAGAGAAAGAGTGGAAGAGTAAGGGATGGGAAAGAGGACGAGAGAGAAAGGAGGGAAGTGAGGAAGGGGGAGAAAAGGGAGAGGGAAGGGAAAGAAAATGGGACGGAAGGGAAGAAAAGAGAGAGAAAGAAGAGGGAAGGAAAATACAGGGGAAGAGAAGAGAGGAGAGAATGGGAAGAAAAAAAGTAGGTAAGGGAAGGAAAAAGAACAAAACAGAGGAAGGGAAGGAAGTGAATAAGGGAAGATAAAAGAAGAGCGAAAGGGAGGCAGAGAAAGAGAGAGGAGAGAGAATGACAGGAATAGAAAGAAAACGAAAGGGAAAAAGAGGAAAAAGGAACGAGAGGAAGAGGAGAGAAAGAGAAAGGGAGAATGAAAGGAAAGGAAAGAAAAGAGAATCAGACGAGAGGGCAAGAAATCGAAGGGAAGAGAAAAGGGAAAAGACGAACGGAAGAAAGAATAAAAAAGAGATAGAGAGAAGAGAAGAGGAAGGGAAGAGGAAGACGCAGACGAACGAAAAAGTACAAAGGTGTCGTTACAAGTAGTGAGTGTAACAAAGGTAAGAAAAAGGGTGAAAATGCAAGCGCAGGCAACGAAAGGAAAGGCAAATGGAAGGTGAGATTACGAAAATAGATTTGGGAGAAAGATCGGGTGGCACTTTGGAGGAGGAGAACAGGAGGAAGAACAGGAGGAGGAGGAGGAGGAGGTGAAAGGAGGAGGAGGAGAAGGAGGAGGAGGAGGACGAGGAGGAAAAATAAGATGAGGAGGAGAAGGAAGAGGAGAATGAGGGGGAGAAAGAAGAGGAAGAGGAGGAGGAGGAGGATTAAGGTAAAGAGAAGAAGAATGAATGAGTTGGGGGCGGAGGAGGAGGAGGAGGAGGAGGAGGAGGAGGAGGAAGAGGAGGAGGAGGAGGAGGAGGAGGAGGAGGAGGACGGGAGGGGAGGGAGGCGTGGAGAGGAGCGTCGCGGGGAGGAAGAAAGAAAGAGATGGAGGGAAGGAGGGAAGAGGAATAGACAAAATGAAGAACGGAGAGAAAGACAGACAAATGAAAGAAAAGAGATGAAAGAGGGAAGAGAAGGCGAAAGAGAAACGGTAAGAGGGGGAGAAAAAGAGCCTGAGAGGGGGGAGAGAGAAGGAAGGAGGGAGAGCGAGGGAGGGAGGTTAAGATAGAGGGAGAGAGTGAGGGCGAGAGTGCGAGAGCTTCAGCAGCATTGCCAGCGCCCGGCCAGGTGCCAAGTGAACGGCGAGTGAATGACCGAACGGCCTTGCCCCCCACCCCCCACCCCCCACCACCCCCGCCTCCTTGCACGACTCAGCTCCGGCTTCAAAACGTAAACAAACTGTCGCGACGACTTGTCTCTCGCGATCGAAGTCGCTGCTGCGGCAACGTCTGAGACTTGTCGCTGGAGAACGATCTCTTTGCCGTTTTAGATTTCCCCTTAATCGTTTTTTATTATTATTACTGTTACTACTACTTGTTTCTTTTTATTTTTTTCTTCTTCGTTTTTTTTTCTCGTTTCTTGTTTTCCTTTCTGCTTCTCTTTTCTTTTCTTCTCTTTTTTTCTTTCATTAATTGTTTCCTTCCCCTTCTTCCTCTTCTTCTTTTTCCTCTTATTTGCTCTTACTTTCTTTGTTTTCTCTTCCTTTTTTCCTTTTTTTCTATTCTCTTTCTTTTCATATTTCTTATTAATATATGCATTTTTCGTTTGGTTCTTTTCTTCATTTTCTTTTTTTCTCTACCTCTCGTTCTCGCCTAAATTTTCCCCTTTCACCCCTTCCTCCCCTCCTCCACTTTCTCGTCCTCTTCCCTCTTTATCTCCTTCTCATTCTTCTCCTCCTACTTCTCCTCCCCATCCCCCATCTTCTTTTCTTCTTCCTCCTCCTCTTCCGCCTCCCCTTTCTCCTCCTATCCCTCCTCTCCCTCTTCTTCCCTTCCTTTCTATCCCTTTCTTCACATCTTCATCCTCCTCCCCTTCTCCTTTTCAGCCGAATCAACACACAGAAATTCCCTTCACAGCATTAAAGAACCATCAACGAAACCCTTTTGTTTACATTTCCCGTCCTTACGTAGCTGCTCATCCCTCGTAAAACGTAACTGCGGGATGGCCCGCGGAATCGAGGTATTTTTTGGCGTGTGGCTGTGTTTCTGTGCACGGTGTGGCCCCCGTTGTCTCTTCGGTGTGTGTGTGTGTGTTGCTTTGTGTCCCTTGTTTTGTGTCTATTTCTCTGTGCTGTCCCGTTTTGCTGTTGTGTGTGTGTGTGTCTGTTGTTAGCTGAATACAGTGTGTGTGTGTGAGTATGTTTAGTTCGCGTCTGAGTGTTTTGTTCGCGTTTCATGCTATTGTGTTCGGCTTCCGTGTAGTACGAGAATCACATATATCCACCGAAATTGCCTCCGAGCGTGTGAGTTGTTTTCATGTGCACGGGTGTGGCCTCGTATGTGTATTTGTGTGTGTGTGTTTGTATGTTTGTGTTTGTGTGTGTGTGTGTGTGTGTGTGTGTGTGTGTGTGTGTGTGTGTGTGTGTGTGTGTTCGCGTGTTCGCGTGTAAGTATGTGTGTGTGTGTTCGCGTGTGAGTATATGTGTGTGTGTGTGTGTTCGCGTATGAGTATGCATTTGCGTTCGCGCGCGTGTGTGTACGAAAATACACATAAGATACACATCCACACGAGCCGCACTTCCTTCCCGTTCCTCTGTCCCTTCCGACGATCCTCATACACGCCCACCCCACCCACCTCCTCATAATTCTACCGGCTCACTGCACACCGCTCTCCTCATTCTCTCTTGCTCTCTCTATCCTCGCTCGGACGCCTCTCGCTCGCCCTTTCTCGTCCTTCTCTCTTCTCCTTTTCCTTTTTTCCCGTCTTTCCCTTGCTTTTCTTCTCTCTTTCCTCTTCTGCCATCCCTCCATCTCCCTCCTTTCTTCTATCCTTCTCCCTCCTTCTATCTCTTTCTCACTCTCCCACCTCCCCCTATCTTCTCTGCCTCTCCTTCTTTCCATCTCTCCCTCTCCTTCTTCCTCCTCATCATCATCATCATCATCATCATCTTCATCTTCATCTTCATCATCATCTTCATCTTCCTCTCATCATCATCATCTTCCTCTCTTCCTCTTCATCTTCCTCTCCTCCTCCTCCTCCTCCTCCCTCCTCCTCTCCTCACCTCCTCCTCTCTCCTCCTCTCCTTTCCTCCTTCTCTTCCTCCTCTCCTCCTCCTCCTCCTCTTCTCTCCTCTTCCTCTTCCTCCTCCTCTTCCTCCTCCTCCTCCTCCTCCTCCTCTCCTCCTCCTCCTCCTCCTCCTCTCTCCTCCTCCTCCTCCTCCTCCTCCTCCTCCTCCTCCTCCTCCTCCTCCTCCTCCTCAATTCTCCCCCGCGTCACAGTTCACTTCCTCCCCACACCTCCTCTTTGCCTCACACCTGTTCCCCTCACACCCTCCCCCTCCTCCGCCCTCCCCTCCCCCTCTACCCTCCCCTCTCCCCACCCATCCTCAAGGTCGCACACGCTCGACCAATGCCCCTCTTCCCACCTCTCCTCTCCACCTCCTCTTCCCTCTCCTCTTTTTTCTCCTCTTCCTCCTGCTTCCTTTTCTTCTTTTTCTCCTTCTTATACTTCCTCCCTCTTCAACCTCTCCTCTCCGCCTCCTTTTCCCTCTCCTCTCCTATCTTCTCTTCTCTTCCTTCCTTAAATCTCCTTCTTCTCTTCATCCTTTTCCCTTCTTCCTATCTCCTATCTCCACTTTCTCCCTATCTTTAATCGTCTCCCCTCTCTCTCTTTTCTCTCCCACATCTTATTTTTTCTTCTTACCTTCCCCTCCCCCTTCCCTTCTTTCTTCCCCCTTTCGCTCCTTTATCTTCTTTTTCCTTTATTTCCTCCCCAAAACCTTTCCTGTTCTTTCTCTCTCAACCTCAATTAAAACTTCTTTTCTTTATATTTTCCTTCTTTTACCTTATTTTTTTTTTTCTTTAATTTTTCTCCCTTTTTTTTCTCTCCCTTCTTTTTTTCTTCTTTTTACTCCCTTTCCCTTTTTTTCTTCATTTCTTTTTCCAAATATACCATTCTTCTTAACACTCTTCCTCCTCTTCCAAATCTTGCTCATCTCTCTGCCTGTTATTCATTTTTCTTTTTTTTTTTTCCCCTTTTCTTCCTTTTTTTTCCCCTCTCCCTTCGTTCCCCCCTTTTTTCTTTTTTTTCCCCCTTTTTCCCTTTTTCTTTCCCTTTTCTTTTTCTTTCCCCTTCTCTTCCACTTCCCCCCCTTTTCCCTTCTTATTTTCCCCCCTCCTCCTTTCCCCCTTTTTCTTTTTTTTTTCTTCTTCTTTCTTTTCCCCCCTTTCCTCCCCCTCCTCTTCCTCTTCCTCCTCTTCCTCCTCCTTCTCCTCCCCTCTTCCCCCTCCCCTCCCCTCCCCTTTTCCTCCTTTCCCCCACTCCTCCCTTTCCCCTTCTTCTCCCCCTTTCCTTTTTACTCTCCCTCTCTTTTTTTCCTTAAATTTTCCGCTTTTTTTTCCCTTTTTACATTTTCTTCTTTCTTCCCCAAAATTTTATTTTAAACACTTTTCCTTTCTTACTCCTCCTTCTCCCCTTTTTTTAGTGGGGCACGTTAGGTAATAATTTTCCCAATAGCCGGGACGTTTGCTTTTTTTGGTCTTTTATTCAATAAAATGTTACACGAGGTTTACCTATTTACCCCTTTTTCTCCCGAAGGAAAAAGGGCACGATAAAGGTTTTAAGATTTTAAAAACCGGGGATGTTTTTGTGCTTGTTGGATGTTTTGTTTTTTTATTCCTTTTAAAATCCCTCTTTTCCTTAAAACTTTCCTCTTTTTTCTTTTTCTCACTTTCCTTCCTTTCCTCTGTTTTCCCCTTTTCCCTTTTTTTCTTTTTTTTTTTTCCCTTTCTTCTTCCTTTTTTTTCTTTTCCCCTTTTCTTAAAACTCCTATTCCTTTATTCGCCTTTTTTCTTCTTTTCCTTTTTCTTTCTTCCCCCTTCTTTATCCTCTTTTTCTTCTTCTTCTTCTTTCTTTCTTCTTCTTCTTTTTTTTATTCATCCCACCCACCCACACCCCTTGTATGTTTGGGGGTTGTGAAATTATTATAATATATTATATTAATAAATTATTTTTTTTTTTTAATATTTAATAAAAATATAATAATAATTATTATTTTTATTATTATTATATATGCCACCAAAAACAATAAAAACACACACCCACACACACACCAACACACAAAAAAAAAAAAAAAAAAAAAAAAAAAAAAAAAAAGAAAAAAAAAAAAAAAAAAAAAACACACACAACCAACACAACCCCCACACCACCCACCCCCACCCCCCCCACCCCACACACCCCACAAAACCCCACACACCCCAAAACAAAACACAACACACACACCAACACACACACACACACACACACAAAACCCACACACACAAAAAAAAAAAAAAAAAAAAAAAAAAAACAAAAAAAAAAACCAAAAAAACAAAAACCAAAAACAAAAAAATAAAAAAAAAAAAAGGGGGGGGGGGGGGGGGGGGGGGGAAAACACACACCCCAACAAACCCACCCACACACACACCAAAACCCAACCACAATAAAATTTTTATATATAAAAATTTTTTATAAAATATAATTAATATATATATAATATATTAATATTATTACTATTATTATATTAATTTTTTTTTAAAAATTTTTTCTTATTAATATATATATAATATATAAATAAATTTTAATATTATTTTAAATATTAAAGTGGTGTTTTTGTGTTTGGTGTTTGTGTTTGTGTGTTTTTTTGAGGGTTTTATTAAACAACACAAAACCCCCACCCACACCCAAACCACACCACCAACACAAACCCCCTAAAGTTTACCTTTATATAAAATTTTTTTTTTTTATAATTTTAATAAAGGGCATCTTTTTGGGGCTGTTTTATTTGATATCTTATTTCCATTAAAAATACCCCTATTCTCGCAACCGGGGGGGATTTTAGGGAGGATAAAAATTTTGTGAGCGGAAAATTAAGGGGTTTTTGCGGGGGTCCTTTTTACGGGGTGGGGAGAAGGGGTAGGGATGGAGGGGGGGTAAACGGTTAAAACAGTCTCCCAAGTTTGTTCCAGAGCGATTCCCCCGGGCCCCTCCTTTTAAAACGAACCCCGTGTGCCCCGGCGCCCCCCCCCCACCCGGCCCAACGACCCAAAGCAGGCGATTGTCTGCCAATTCCGGTTTTTTATATAGTAAGGGGGACAAGGAAAGGGGAAATTTTAATTTTCTGCCCATGCGAGGCTTTGGGGGTTTGATAAAAGGCCCCGTTGCAAAACGTCCCCTGCCCAAAGGACCGATCCCCCCGGGGAACCTCGGTTTGAAAAACAAGAAAAGGCCCAGGCCGGGAAAGGGAAAAGAAAAGTTTCTCCGCGTCTCCCCCGGGGTACACTTCCCCCTCCCTCTCCCCCCCCTTCCCTCCCCTAAACCTTCCCTCCCCCCTTACTCCTCCCCTCCTCCCCCCCCTCCTTCTCCACCCCCCTCCTTTCTCCCTCCCCCCCTCCCCCCTCCCCTCCTCCCCTCCCCCTCCCCCCCTCCTCCCCCTCCCCCCTCCCCTACCCTCCTTTTTTTTTTCCCCCTTTTACTTCCCCTTCTTTCCTCTTTTTTTCCTTCCTCCTTTTCCCCCTTCTTCTTTCTTCCTTTTTCTTCTCTCTCTTTCTCTTTTCTATTCTTTCTCCCTCCCTCCTTCTCTACCCTCCCCCCTTCTCTTCTTCTCCCCTCCCTCTCTCGGGTCCCCCTTTTTTTTTCTTCCTTCTGCAAAATCTCTCTTCCTCCTCCTCCCTCCTTCTCTCCCTCTCTTCTCTCTCTCTCCTCTCTTCTCTCCTCCCTCTTTCCTCTCTCCTCTCTCTCTCTTTCCTCTCCTCACCTCTCCTCTCTCCCCCTCTCTCTCCTTCTCTCCCCTTCTCTCCCTCTCTCTCTCTCTCTCTCTCTCTCTCTCTTTTTTTTTTTTATTCCCCTTCTCTTATATATATATTATTATTATAATATATATATATATAATTTTATATGATATTTTATATATATTTATATATATATTATATTTATATATAATATTTTTATAAAATAAAAATATATATATATAAATTATATATATATATGTTGTATATAATGTTATATGTATGTAATATACATAAAATATGTATTAAAATCACACCCCACCACACACACACCCCCACACACACCCCACACACACACACACACACACACCCCACACCACACATATATATAGTTTGATAATATATATATATTATATATATATATATATTATAATATATATTATTATATACATATTATATATTAAAATATAAAATAATATCTATTATTTAATAATTTATTATAATATAATATATATATATAAATTAATATATATATTATATATATATATATAATATATTTTAATTGTGGTTGTGTGTGTGTGGTGTGTGTGTATGTGTGTATATTTTAATATATAATAATTATATATATATATTATATATTTTATATGTGTGGTGTGTGTGGTGTGGGGGTGGGGGTGGTGTTTGTGGGTTTGTGTGTGTGTGGTGTGTGTGGGTGGTGTGTGTGTGTTGTGTGTGGGGATATTTTTTTGGTTGGTGTATTGGTTTTAAATAAAAATAAAATAAATTTAAATTCATAATATATAAATATATATATAGTATGATATATTATTAAATTTTATTATATAAAAAAAAATAATATAAAAAAAATAATTTTTAATATATAATTTGTTTATATAATATATATAATTATAATATTATAAAAATTATATAAACGTCTGTGTGATTTTTTTGTGTGTGTGTGTGGTGGGTGTGTTGTGGGTGTGGTGTTGTGTGTGTGTGTGTGTTATTTGTGAATATACTATACATTTGATATTGTATATATACATATACGTATACAATTATTTTATATTACAATATACTCATACATAGTTGTTGTGTGTGTTTTGTGTGTGTTGGTGAGGTGGGTGTGTGTGTGTGGCGTGTGTGTGTGGTGGGGGTTTTGTGTGTTGTGGGGTGTGTGGTGGGGGTTTTTTGGTTTGGTGTTGTGGTGGTGTGTTTTTGGTGTGTGGTGTGTTTTTTGTGTGTGTTTTTTTTGTGTAGTTGTAATATAGTGTAATCCTATTTATTATACTACATAATATTTTATATATATAGAATATAATATATATTATAATATATATTGGTAAAATTTATATATATAAATAATATAATTGTTTATTTATCATATAATAAAAATTTTTTATATTATTATTAATATATTGTATATTTTAAAATTTATTTATAAAATTATATATTGTGTGTGGTGTGGGGTGTGTGTGTGTGTGTGTGTGTGTGTTGTGTTTTTATGTTTATATGTCATATAATATGTTTGAAAATAATATTTTAATAGTATGATATATGATAGTATACAACACCCCACACACACACCACACACACACAACACACACACACACACAACACACCACACACACACATTTTATAATATATTATAATATATAATTATATAATATATATATATATATATATGTTTTGGGGTGGTGTGGTGGGGGTTTGTGTGGTGTGGTGTGTGTGTGTGTATATATATTTATATTATTGAATATATATATATTTTATATATTTTATATATATAATATATATATATATATGGTTGTGGTGTGTGTGTTGGTTTTGGGGGTTGTGTGTTTGTGTGTGTGTGGGGTGTTGGGGTGTTGTGTGTGTGGATATAATATATAAAATTTAATATATATATTAAATATATAAAAATATATATAAAATATATATATTTACACATATATCTATCTATCTATTTATCCTCCACACACACAACACACACACCCCAAAAAAAACCCCCACACACACTGTTATTATATATTATATATTATAAAATATATATATAATATATATTATTATTTATATATATAATGGGGTTTTGGGTGGTGTGTGTGTGTGTGTGTGTGTGGGTGTTGGGGGGTTGGGTGTTGTGTGAATGTGATATATATATAATATTATTATTATTTTATAATAAAATATATTTTTAATATTTTATAATATTTACACTATATTCTCTATCTTTTTTCCCACCCAACACACACACACCACACTGTTAAAAAAATATATATTATACTATTTTATATATTATATATATTATATATATATATTGTGTGGTGTGTGTTTTGGTGTTTTTGGTGTTGTGTTGTGGTGTTGTTTGTGTGTGTGGTGTGTGTGTGGTGTGTGTGTTGATGGTAAATAGATAGTGATAAAGAGATAAACACTAGATAGATAGATAAAAATAATAACGGATAATAGATAATGGTTTAATATTAGTTATAGATTAATTAAAAATATATATATATATTATATATTAATTATATATTATATATTTATATGTGTGTGGTGTGTGGGTGTGTGTGTTGTGTGTGTGTGTGTGTGTGTGTGTTGTGTGTGTGTGTGATAGATAGTAGTTTAAAAAAATAGACAGGAAAGTGAAAAACCGTAAAAAAAAATTAAATGAATATGAAAATTAAAAGCAGAAACTTTTTTCTTTATTCCAATACCTGTGAATGACCTCCTTTTTATGCGATCCAAATGTCAGAATGAATCAAAGTATATTTTCTTAAAATCAATAAAAATTTTGCCATCAATATCTAATTTTTTTCGATTTTTTTGGTCAACGAATTTTATGACTGTAATTCCAAATGTCATATTTTTCAAAATCCTTCAGCCTTTTGTTCACCGTCTCCAAAATTTTCTACATGATTTCCGAAAATAAATAAATGAAATTTGTTATAATAAACTTAGGGCCCTTAAAATTTCCCTTTTGTTTTTTAGAATATACACCTTTTAAATTATAATCACACAAAAATTGAAACACATTTGAATCAAAACTTGTTTTTTGAGAATTTATTGATTCATAAAAAACTGCATGGTAACTCAAATTAAAAAAAACGATTGCTACCAAAAAACTGTGTCTGGGGGTCTGTGCTTTTTCCCCGGGTTTGTGGTCTTTTGTATTTTTCCTATTATTTTGACTCTGTTACATCGGTTTCCCGCAGGGGAGGCCCTAAACACGGTTTGGTTTTAAGCGGATTTTTTTATAAATTCCCGTTAGGTGAACCTTTGCACTAGTTTTCGTTCTCCTTTTTGGTTTCCCATTGTAGTTGCCCCCTTTGCAAAAATTTTATAATTTTTTTTTTCACCCGGCACCATATGCTTTCTTTAATACCATTGCTTCAAATACCTTTTTCTTATTTACCTTTTTTAAAGGTAAAAAAAGATTGTCATGGTACTGTACCCCAGGGCATAAATTTTTAAATAACTGGGCCGATATAACTTTTAAGCTGACAAATTGACAAGAAAAAATTAAAAAATACTCCCCTTCCAAAATTTTCATTTACGTAAGGAAAAAAGGGGTGGGAGATAACAAAAAATTTTATTCTTATCTTCTCCTTGTCTGATACAGTACTTGCGTTTTTATTTATTTTTTTAAGTCTTTCGAACCACAATTAACAACAGGCAAGGCACATTTCTCAGCCAAAGGGATCCATCGTCCATTTAAACTACCCCCAAAATCTCCCTCAAAGCCCCATTCTAAATGCACTGAACTTTTCTCGTTTTTTTTCTTATCTTTCTATTTGATTCCAAGCTTTTTTCTTTTTTTTCCCCCCCTTTGCTTGTTTGTTTGTTTTTTGTTGTTGTTTTTTTGCTTTTTAGCCCTTTTTTTATTGTTACTTTGGCATCCCCAACCCCTTTTTCTTTTTTGTACTTTTGGGTTTTTACATAACCCTTGACTGCGCGGGGTTTTTCTTCTCCCCTCTTTTTCTTCACTTTTCGTCTGCCTCCTTGTCCATTTTTCTTCAGTTTCTTTTTCCTTATCATTTTTCTTTCTTTTACAACAATTTCCACCCACTTCTCTCGTTTTTATCTTCTTCATCCTCTATGGGTTTTTCTTCATTCTTTTTGGTTTTTATCTTCCTTCCCTTTTTTTATCGTTTCCCCTTTTTCCCTTTGTCTTTATCGTCTTCCTTTTTTTCTTTTATTTATTTTCACTTTTCTTCCAATTCAAATTTTTTTTTTTTCCCCCTCTATGTTTTTCCCCCCATTCTCCCTCCTCCTCCTCCTTTTCCCCTTTACTTTTGTCTTCTCCCCTCCCTTTCGCTTTACCCTTTCCTTTATTTCTCTTCATTTTTTCACAGCATAAAAAACATTTTTTTTAAAACCCTTTTCCTTAAGCCTTTTTCTTTTTCTAAATTTTTTTTTATTATTTTTCTTACTCCCAACTATTTTTTATCATTTGTCATTTATAGTATCTGTTTCTAACTTTAGTTTTATTTTTCAATTCGTCTCTTCCTTTATGCCTAAAAGTCTTCTTTTGAAAAAATCGCCAATGCCGAATTTACCCCCAAAAGAGTGTGTAAGGAAAAAGTTATAATAATGATATCAAAATAGTATCAATAGTAAACGATAATAATGATAAAAATGATAATAGATGAAATATTATTGTAATGATAAGATGGGTATTTATTGACAATTTTAAAATGATATTAATGATAAGTAATTTAGTGGGTTTTTATATTAATGAAGTTAAAAAATGGGATTTTTGAAATCACTATTATTTGATAATGAGGGAAAAGTTTGATAGATAATCAAAGTCATTGTATGTATCATTATTGTTGTCTTTATTATTACTATCAAGTCATAAATTTTTTGTTTTTTCCAATATTTTAAATTCCGATATTTTAAATGATTTATTAACCAGAATACTGATGGTTAATTTTGTAATGAAAAAGAAATTAGATTTCAATTTTTTATTTTTGTATTATTTATTAATATTAATCTTATCATTATATTACCATTATCATTATCATTATCCTTTTGTAATTATCATTTTCTAATACTGCTTTTTTATTGTTTGCTATTTTTACCATTTTTTCATTATTTTTTCATTTTCATTATTGTCGTTATTACTGTATTATCATTATTTAAAATTATTATTGTTATTGCTATTATTTCATCATCATCATCTCTCCTCACCATCTACTCATCTCATCATCACATCACATCATCAAACATCATCATCATCATCATCACATCTCACACATCATCATCATCATTATCGTAATTATTAATTATCATTATCATTATCTTTTCATTTTTTGTTATTATTTTTTATTTTATTATTATTATTTTTAAACATTATTATTATTTTTTTATTATTATTATTATTTTTATTATTATTACATTAGCATTTTTATTTTAGCATTATTATCATTTTCAAATTAGCATTACCACCAAAAGATTTTTATTTAAATTTTTATAATATAAATTTTTATTTTTATCATCATTATCTTATCTTACTTTCATTATCATTATCTTTCATTATTTTTTATTTTATTTTATTATTATTATTATTATTATTATTATTTTTAATTATCATTATTATTTTTATTTTTATTTTTTATTATTATTATTATTGTTATTATTATTTTTATTATTATTTTTACTATTATCATTATCGTTACATTATCGTTATCATTATTAAATTTTTTTATTTTATTTCTATAATGTAATGGGAATTAATTTTTTAAAAATAGTAAAATACAGATTAATAAAAAAAAATTTTATTATTATAATAATCGTAATAATGATGATGGTTCCATTAGTAGTAGAGTAGTATTGTTTTTATTGCTACTTCAATTTGAAAATTTTTTTACTTCATTTGTTTTAAAAAATTTTAGATGATAATAAAGATGCGAAATGATAAAAAAAGAAAAAATTTGAATAATAATTTTAATTTTTGTTATTATTATTATTTTTTTATCTTTTTATTATCTTTCATTATCTTTTTATTATTATTATTACTATTATTTTAATAATATAATAATAATTATTATTATTATCATTTTTTTATTATTGTTTTATTATTTTGTTATTATTATTATTATTATTTCATTATTTTATCATTTTTACTATTTTTATTTTTTATTTATCTATTTTTTTTTGTTATTATCACTATTTTATTAATTGTCTTAATTTCCATTTTTTATTATTATTTTATTAAATTTTTATTTTTTTATTATTTTTTATTATTATTATTATCATTATTACTATTTTTTTTTTTTATTATTATATCTTTTTTTATTATTATTATTATTTTTTTATTATTATTTTTACATTTTTTATTTATTATATTATTATTTTATTATTAATACTACTATATATCAT
>NC_051386.1:13071772-13074272 GCF_015228065.2 Penaeus monodon | reverse complement strand
TTCATTTTCTTTTTTTGTGTTTTGTGTTCCATTTCTCCTCCTCCTCCTCCTCCTCCTCTTCCTCCTCCTCCGCCTCCTCCTCCTAACCTCCTCCTCCTCCAACCTTCCTCCTCCTCTCTCTTCTTCTTCTTCTTCTTCTCTTCTCTTCTTCTTCCTCTCTCCTTCTCTCTCCTCTCCTCTCCTCCTCCTCTTCCTCCTCCTCCTTCTTCTTCTCTCCTCCTCCTCTTCTTCTTCTTCTTCTTCCTCTCCTCCTCTCTCCCTTCTCTTCCTCTTCTTCTTCTCTTCATCATCATTCATCACTATATCAGCATCACATCATCATCATCATCATCATCATCATCATCATCATCATCATCATCATCATCATCATCATCATCCTTTTCATCTTCCTCCTCCTCTTCCTCCTTCTGCGTCTCATCCTCCTCTACCTCTTCCTGCTCCTTCTCCTCTTCTTCCTCCTCCCCTACCTCCTTCTCCTTCTCCCCCTCTGCTCCACCTCTTCCCCATCCTCATCCCTCTCTTCCTTTCCCCTCTACCTCATCCTCTTCCTCTCCCCTTCACGATCAACTTTTTTTTTTTTAAGAAAAAAAAAAAAAAAAAAAAAAAAAAAAAAAAAAAAAATATATATATATATATATATATATATATATATATATATAAATAAATAAATAGATAAATAAATAAATAAAATAATAATAATAATAATAAAAATAATAATAATAATAATAATAATAATAATAATAATAATAATATTGATAATAATAATAATAATAATAATAATAATAATAATAATAATTAATAAATAAATAAATTAATTAATTAATAATAATAAAAATAAATAAATAAATAAATGAATACCTAAAATAAGATGAAATATCAGCAAACACCACCATCCCAACAACAGCAAAACATAAACAACGGTGCATCTGCGAAACACACCTCCCGGACAGCCTGCACTGAAGGGTAACAGGAGAGACTCAGCCGCGTTCAGTCTGAAGTCTGTGTCTGAAGTCTGAAGTCTGTGTCTGAAGTCTGAAGTCAGTGTCTGAAGTCTGTAGTCAGTGTCTGAAGTCTGAAGTCTGTGTCTGAAGTCTGAAGTCTGTGTCTGAAGTCTGAAGTCTGTGTCTGAAGTCTGTGTCTGAAGTCTGAAGTCTGTGTCTGAAGTCTGAAGTCTGTGTCTGAAGTCAGTGTCTGAAGTCTGAAGTCTGTGTCTGAAGTCTGAAGTCTGTGTCTGAAGTCTGAAGTCAGTGTCTGAAGTCTGAAGTCTGTGTCTGAAGTCTGAAGTCAGTGTCTGAAGTCTGAAGTCAGTGTCTGAAGTCTGAAGTCTGTTGTTTTACGTAGAGGGAGGAAGGTAGGGCGTGGAAGGGATGGGGGGAGGAGGGGAGAGAAGAGAAGAAGGAGGGAATGAGGCAAGGAAGGAGGGAGAGGAAAGGAAGGAGAAGGGAGGGGAGGGAGGAGAAAGAAAGAGAGGGGGAGAGAAGGAGGAAAGGAGAGAGAGAAGAGAGAGGAGGGAAGTGGGGAGAGGGAGGGGAGAGGATTGAGAGAAGGGGTGAGTGAAAAGGGTGAGAGAGGGGGAGAAGGAAATATTCGGAAGGTTGGGGTAAAAGAGAGAGAGAGAGAGAGAGAGAGAGAGAGAGAGAGAGAGAGAGGAGGGGGGGGGGAGAGAGAGAGAAGAGGAGGGGAAGGGAGAAAGGGAGAAATGGAAGGAGGGAGGGAGGGAATGAGGGATAAAGTGAGTAAGAGAGTGAGAGAGAGAAATGGGGGGTAGAGGAGAAGAGAGAAAGAGAGAGAGAGAAATAGAATGATAGAAAGAGAGGGAGAGAGAGAGAGAGAGAGAGAGAGAGAAGAGAGAGAGAGAAGAGAGAGAGAGAGAGGAGAGAGAGAGAGAGAGAGGGAGAGAGAAGACAGAGGGAAGAGATGTAGGAGAGAGAGGGAGAAGAGAGGGATATGCAGAGAGATGGGAGCGAGAGCTGAAGAGAGAAAGACAGGAGAGGGAAGAGAATGATGAGAGAGAGGAGAAGAAGAGTAGAGAGAGAGAGAGAGAGAGAGAGCCTGAAAGCTATATCTCTCTCACACTCAATGCTATTTCACAAACCATCCACCAGTGCCTTCCCTCTATCCTCTCCACTCTCATCCCAATCCCATCCCCCTTTGTCCTCCCCCTTTCCCCCTTTATCCCCTCCCCCTCCCCCTTTGTCCCACCCCTTTCCCCTCCCCCTATCCTCGTTTACCCTTCCCCCTCCTTCCTCTATTCATCCCTCCCCCTCCCTCCTACCTCCCCCCTTTTCCCCTTTCCCCCCCTCGTTCCCCCCTTCCTCCACCCTCTTTCCTTCCTCTGCCTTTGTTTAACTAATGACTGTATTTAACTTTGAGTGATTGCCTTCTTTGGTATTATGCAACGGGGGCCTGCATCTTGCAACTTTTCGAAATAGCACACGTGTTCCTCTTCTCGCTCCTTTCATCAAAATTGTTGCCTTCTCATCTTTTCCCTCTTTTTCTT
>NC_051386.1:13046772-13059272 GCF_015228065.2 Penaeus monodon | reverse complement strand
AATTGGCGTAAAACCCGAGAATCCTGAGTTATAAACAAAAGGCAATTGCATGCAAACAAGGTCCAAGCATACTTCAGGCGCGCGTTTGCGATGATCTATTGCACGCTGAAGGTCAAGCACTATGTATGAGCTGAAGCACTTGCTGAAGTCTCTGAAGTCTTTTGGGGATTATTTGACTTCGTGGAAAGATCTTTGGTTTGTTTGATTTTTTTTTTTTTTCGTTTTCTTTTCTTTTTTTTCGTTTATTTATTTTTCTTGGCCAAGGGTTTGTTTTAATCATAATGGGTCTATAATTGTGTGACGAGTATCTTTGGTTCTGCTCTTCCTTTCCTTTCTCTTTCTGCCTTGAAATGATATATCACTCCCTTTTTTTTTCTTTCTTTCTTTCTTTCTTTCTTTTTTTTTTTCTTTTTTTTTTTTTTTTTTTTTTGCTACGCGATGACACGGACGGCGTATCACTCGGCACTTTGAAGTCAAGCAGATACCCTTTTTAATACATATCCCTCAGGAATCCCCCAGTTAAATGTTCCCGCCCTCTGTACTTTAAACCTCCAGCTTATGGCAGTAGATAGCATGTTGCAACACACTATTCGACAAAACAGTTCTGTTATATTACGCGGCGCTTAATCATCATCTATGTCTCTTTCAGGGTTCCCCCCAATTAATTTTCTCAGCCCTCACTTTGCCTCCTCAAGACGGAGAGGCAACTAAGCTATAATTTACCGAAATCCCCTTCTCTCTCCTCTTCTCTCTCTCTCTCTCTCTCTCTCTCTCTCTCTCTCTCTCTCTCTCTCTCTCTCTCTCTCTCTCTCTCTCTCTGTCAATCTATCAATTTATCTATCTATCTATCTATCTGTCTGTCTGTCTGTCTGTCGATCTATCTATCTATCTGTCTATCTATCTATCTTCGTTCATTTGTTTTAACCTGTAATGCCTTGGTTTCACAGTCTCTTTCCTTCCTCTTCGCTAATTGCCGAAGTACTGTAGTTTTGCAAATTTGCTATCTTCATAATTACTATACAATTTCTTTCTCTCTCACTCTTTTTTCTCTTTCTTTTTTTACCTGACCTTCAGCTGCCTCTCTAATCCCCCTACTCCGTCACTCTTAATTCTAAGTTCTGTCAAATATTTTCCTTTTTTTTTTTTTTTTTACACCCCTTTTAATTTTCTTCTTCCCCCTCTCAACACACGGTCTTCCTTCCTTCAAATAAATCAAGAAAAGTAATAGCTTCTGTCTCGTTTCCCTTCCATGCTTTCGTCTTTCTCGTATTAACTGGGTTTGTACGTTCCTTACCTCGATGTGGTCTCGTCAGAGCTGCTTATCGCTTAAACAGCCTTTGAATATTTTAGAGTCAAGGAGCTTTTCCATACGTACATATGCATATATATAGGTATATGCATACATGCATACATATACATGTTATATATGTTATATGTATGCGTTATATATATATTATATATATATATAATATATATATATATATATAATAAATAATAATAATAATATAATAGTGATAATAAATAAAATGATAGATAGCAATAATAATAGTATAATGATAATATATAATAGTAATAATGATAACTAATAACCAATAGCAAATAAAATAAGAATATAATGGTAAACATATAATGATAATATGTAATAATGTTAACAGTAATAATAAATGTGATAATAATAATAATTGTGATAACAATAATAATAATAATGATAATAACAGCAACAACAACAATAATAATAATAATAAATATAATAATAATAAATAATAAATAATGATAATGATAATAATTATAATAATGATAATGATAATTGTGATAACAATAAAAATGATAAGTAAATATGCTTATAACGATAAAAAAAAAATAAAATCTTATAAAATTAAAAAATAAGATTTACACTGAAAGTAATATTGGTATTTTGTGTGCAATAAACATTACATGAAGATAATCTATTATTCTGAATCAAAAAAGAAATAATGTGTAAGCGGTTACCACAAAAAGGAGAAAAATCAAGTTTCAAAACAAGTATTCATTTTAAATTCAGATACATCAGTATACCACTAGTAAAGTGCTAATCAGCTGCCAGGAAACTTGAAAAATAAATAAACAAATAAATAGATAAATAAATAAATAAATAAATAAATAAATAAATAAATAGATAAATAAATAGATAAATAAATAAATAAATAAAATAAATAAATAAAATAAAATAAAAAGGTATTAAACGCAATGCAAACGCCAGGAAATTGTACATGAAGCGATGACTCATTTACTGATAACAAATAAATGTTTATCCAACGAAATAATATTCTCGGGAAAACTCGTAAATCTAGTGAGTTTCGCAATGTCGAGCAAATATTGAAACAGAAATTCACCCAAACGAACGAGAGCATCCATAACGAGGTTTGACGTCGACTTGACCATCTCCAGATTAAAGATACAGGAGAAGATCTGTAATTATACGAGGCAAAGAAAAAAAAAGAAAAGAAAAAGAAAAGAAAAAAAGAAAAAAAAAACATACGGTTGATTAAACACATCAACAGAAGCCTCGTTTATGTCCACATACGCAAAAAATATGTATGATAATCAAATATGCCCACAGAATTGAGATTAATCACAGACTGGTTGCTGTAAGTTATGCTATTGCTATATTTCTCACATCAATTAAATGGTTATGAAGGGTAAGGAAAGAATAGCACGATGGTATCTGCTAAAAGAATGGTCTTTTACACTGATTACTTTTGGATCATATATCACGTAAGATAGGTCATATAAACCTTTCCTTCCTTCCTTTTGTCTAAGAAAAAAAAAGAAAAAGAAAGTAAGTACATATTTCTTTCCTTCCCTCATTTCGTAAGATAAAAAAACTGAATATTTCATATCTTCATTTATTTTTTCTTTAGATTTTATGAGTCGTTGCCATCATATCACCATCATTTGTATAAGATGAATGTCAATATACTATTCCCGGCTGTAAGTGCTATCATCATAATTTCCTTACGAAAATCTTGCTGTTATCCTTTTTAATATCATTATGTCAGGTGGAATAGATAATTTCCCATTTTTATAGCTAACATACTATTTTTTTCAATCACCTTGCATGTCTCCATATCATTTTACAAAGGAAAAAATACCAGTCGAAGCACATAATGAAAAGTAATTAAATCGGATTTATACTAACCATAACAACAGCAATGATAATTATAGGAAGGATAATAACATTAACATCAATTTCAACAACAAAAGTAAAATGATGATAAGTGATAATAATAATTATGGTAATAGTAATAATAAAATAACCATAACAATAATCATAATCATAATCATAACAATAATAAAAATAGTAAAAATGGTAATATAATAATAATAATAATAATAATAATAATAATAATGATATAATAATGATAATAATAATATCAATAATATTACAATGATTATGATAATAGTACTATTACAATAATAATAACAATAATGACATTAATAATAATAATAACAATGATATTAATGATAACACTAATAATAATAATACGATCCTGAGCAGAAGGATATAAAAAAAAAAAAAGAAAAAAAAAAAAGTATGAAACAATAGGCAGATCTCAAGAGGAAAAATGACACCATCAGGTATGTTAAAGAGTCACATTTATTTGTGGTTTTGTAATTTCTTGAATCACCCTGTCAAGTATCATATCGGGTTGCAACATTAATGAAATGACGCCTGCGAAAGTCAAACTTATACTTCCAGAATGATACTTGGGTTAGTTTTCATTCTATGTTTATTGAGAAAAAGATTGCCTTTATTAAAACGGCGAATGATACTTATCTGGTGATACTGATACCGAGGAATTTAATCGCTTTAGTCAAGTGTATTGATGAATCAAGTTAGAATTAAGTTATTGTGATGGCTAGAATTCCGGGTTGCATTTGTTTGTTTATATTATATCTATCGTTGAATTTAGCTCTATTTGAATTATGATCTAGTACCGTTTATTTGTACTGGTAATGAAAGATAATGAGATATCTGACTGCTGGAGTTGTTATGAGCGTGAAATAATGAAAGAGTAGCATTATTACATGAAATGATTTTCAGATATATAATATTTTGTATCACAATACTTGATATATCATTCATATCTTTATAATATGACAGATTCTGATTTTTTCATTACTTTATATGTATTCAAGTTATTTTAAGTTCTGTGATGATAATAATTTTCCTCTACTGTTACTGATATTGATATTAAGACTTACAAGTAATAATAATACTGTTTCTGATTTGTTTTGTTTTTTTATTTTGTTTTTGGTTTTGTTACTGTTTCTATTCTTTGTTTGTGGTCATTGGTACTGTGTTTACAGATATTACGACTATCATTTGTGGTTGTACTAGTTCAATTATCAATGATAATCTTGAAACTATGATTGCTTAGTAATGTGATTCGTTTACGTGTCGCAAAAATTAAAATAGAAATGGAAAAAGATTAAACAATCAGTAGATTGATAATCTTAAAACTATGATTGCTTAGTAATGTGATAGTCTGGTCTAGAAATAGAACATGATGAACCCAATCAGTCAATAGAAAGGGTAAATAATTTATAAACAATAAAATCAACAATAAGAATACTAATGATTCTAATAACAGCAATGGCAGTAGTAGGAGGAGACTACTGCTACTACTACTACAGAAATTAAAGAAAAAATAATTAATACTGGTCAATAGTAAATAATGAGAGATTCAAATTATGTTATTCTTGGTTGTCGATACCTCTATTCACTTAATACTTTTCACTTTATGAGTATATTTCCATTGTGCGATAAATCCAACGCTGACAAGCATTACGTAAGGGGATGTAGCTCAGTGGTAGAGCATTCGACTGCAGATCGAGAGGTCCCTGGTTCAATCCCGGGCGTCCCCTGAAACACGTCATCGCTATTCGTTTCACTTACGTTCCTAGAAAAAAGTCCTTTATACTCTCATTACGTGATTGTGTTTGCAGTTTTCCGTTTTAAACCTTCTAAACAATTTTATTTAATACAAAGTAAAAGAAAGAAAAAAAACATGTGCGATGTCATTTACTTTCGTTTTTTGTATAAAATACCAAATCTTCTTTATATTGTTAGAAGTAACTACGAACGAATCTGTCGTGTCTGCCTCTAGAGCACTTGCCCAAAACATATCATTTAGAAAAGGGCTTAGTAAAGTGATGGACTGTTTAACACAGTGGTTCCTAGAGATAATTATATGTAGTTGCTGTGAGATAAAATCCAATTTAATTCGAAGTCAAATTTTTCATATTGCTCCATGGCCCTTCAGAAAGTACCCCGTGGCCCCCCTGGGGACCATGACCTCCAGGTTGGGAACCAGTGGAATGGAAAATAGCAAAACTAATAATACAAGAGATAAAGGAGAATTAATAAATACGACATTAATGGTTCTTATAATGATAAGAACATTAACAACGATGATGCTAAGAACAGTAACTGTTAAGATGAGTATAACATAATGATGATGATAATATTAATTTTAATAATAATAATCTACTGGTCCATGTGCCATGGCCAACCCACCCATAAACATTCATCTTACTATCATAGTTCTGCTGATAAGCCAATTCAAAGAAGATGGATTAGTGAAAAACATTAGTAATGAGCAGAACTTGCTTACAATAATCCCCTTCGTCCAGTGGAAATAACGATAGTGATAGCAATTACAATGATAGAAACAAAGACAGTTATTACAATAACAAGAACAATATTCATGATCATACAGAAGAGGAGCTCCTTACAGAAAAAATGGTCGGTACTAAATCAACAGCTTGATGTTTTAGTAATGAATCCCATCGGTACCTTGTTACCTCTTTTCACTTGATGAGTTAAGGATTATGAATCAAAGTTAACGACATCTGCTATGGAAGGGGATGTAGTTCAGTGGTAGAGCATTCGACTGCAGATCGAGAGGTCCCTGGTTCAATCCCGGGCGTCCCCTCAACGGTGTATTTTTTCGCCTCTGTTCCTAGAAGAAAAAAAGGCATTTCATACAGTTTACAGTCGTGTTCTAACCATTCGTTTCTGAAAGGAGATTTTTTTTTTTTTTTTTTTTCGTTTTCTGGATTTCTTTTTTTTTATTTTATTTTTATTTATTTGTTTGTTTATTCATTTATTTATTTATTTATTTATTTGTTTATCTGTTTATTTATTTATGTATTTATTTATATATTTATTTATTTACTCATTTATTTATTCATATTGCGTGTTTGTGTGTGTGTGTGTGTGTGTGTGTGTGTGTGTGTGTGTGTGTGTGTGTGTGTGTGTGTGTGTGTGTGTGTGTGTGTGTGTGTGCAATGGCAGGTTAAGCAATTGTCTTTTTTTGTCTCTCTTTTCTTCTTTTTCTGTTTGTTTTATCATTTTTATCTCCATCTTCATTTTCATCTTATTTTTTCTGTTTCTATTCCTAATTTCAGTGTTAGTCATAGATTTAATTTCTCTTTCCCTTTCTCTTCATTTCTCTGTTTCCCTTCCACCTCCTTTTCCTTTACCTTTTCCTTTTCCTTTTCTTATCTTTTCGTTTTTCTCTTGCCTTTTCTTCGTCTCCTCTTTTTTATATACTATACCTATACTTCAAACAAAGACAAGAATAACATTACGAGGAACTACAAACGAATCAGTTATGTTTATCTATAGTTATCAACACACACTGTTTAGCAAAATTATGGACTAGTTAATGAGTTACAAACACAATATAGGAATTAAAAATGAGAAAGCTAATAAAAGAGAGAGAGAAAAAAAAAATGAAAGAATACATGATAATAGCATAAAATGGCGAGAGTAATAATAATAATAATAATAATAATAATAATAATAATAATAGTAATAGTAATGTTGATGATGATGATAACGATAACAAGGATAATAGTAACATTAATTGTAATGATAAGGATTATGATACTCACTATTATCATAATAAAAAGTATAATAATAATGAAAACAACAGTAGTAGTAGTAGTAAAAGTAATCATAATAATAATGATAACGATAACAAAATTAATCGAAACATTAATTGTAATGATGAGGATAATAATAATAGTTATTATAGTATAAATAATGATACTAATGACAATATCAGTAACAAGATTGATGATAGTGATAATAACCATAAAGGTAATCTGATTATAATGATATCAATACAAATAATGATTTTAAAAATTAGCAGAAATGAAGGTTACAATAATAAATGAGAAAAAAACATACATGTACAAAAAGAAAAAGAAGCAGAAAGCACTCAGAGACTTCTGCCAATCTCAAAAAGACGCAAGTTATCTACTAGCAGACATGATGAATATTTGCATATTTTGTCAGTGTCGTGGTCCTGTTGACAAATATTATGAGAGATAAATAAAACGAAAAATAAATAAAAGATAAAGATGTGGTCAATTACTTGATCGACAACAACAACAGCAATTACAACTAAGTAATGGTAACAGTAATAGCACAAGATAGAAGGGATTCATGACAGAAAAGTAAGGAAAATATGAAGAGAAAAACTTACATTGACAGTTAATCTACCCTTGGGCGATACTCTGGTATCATAACTTTATTTTCGCCATAAGAGTAGGTGATTAAACAAGAAAAAATACGTCTCCTATATTAAGGGGATGTAGTTCAGTGGTAGAGCATTCGACAACAGATCGAGAAGTCCCTGATTCAGTCCCGGGCGTTTCCTCAATTATTATAGTATTTTCGATTCGTCTCTATTCCCAGAAAATATATCTAGTTTTCAAAGCTAAATTAAAGTCTTGTTAATGAGTTACAGAAATACTATAGAAAGACAAAATAGGAAAGCTAATGAAAGAGAAAAAACGCATGAATGAAAAATGTTAACAAACTAATGATATGATAATAAGTAGGATGATGGTGATGATGATGATAAAGTAATGATAATTACTACTATTATTGCTATTACTATTATTATTATCATTATTATCATTATCATTATCATTATTATTATAACAATAACGAAATGATAAAAATAATAGTAACATTAATAACAATGATGGTGATGATAAAAATTATTACTGTAATAATAATAGTAATAATTATATCAATAATACGAGTGGTGATAATAATGATAACTATAATTACAATAAAATATCAAAATAAGTAATATAGAAAAAATAGAAATGAAGGTTGCAAAGAATTATAAATGATAACAATAATGATAAAAAATCGTCAAAAAAAATATATGACTGAAACTTCGAACAACCTTAAAACACACATGTATATATATTTTTTTTTCTTTTTTTAAAGAAATTATTAGCAGATATGATGAATATTTGCATCGCATGTCAATAAATTCCTCGGTTGCAAGCAGAGTCTCTTCGTGGATCAAGTTCATTGCCAAAAGTCAATCGACAGAGCCAAGAGTCATGGCCAACTTACCCATAAACTTTTGTCAGCGTCCTAGTCCTGCTGACAAACATTAACATACATATAAATAAAACAAATGGGAAACTAATAGATAAAGATATGGACAATTACTTAATCTCTTTTTGGTGTTGGAAATATTAACAAAAGCAATTACAACTAAGTAATGGTAACGGTAATAACGCAGGAGAGAAGGAACTCATGACAGAAAAGTTGATCTACCTTTGGAGGCTCATTAACGATACTCTGGTATGATAGTTTTTTTACTCTTTTCAAGGTGTTATTATTATATCATTAGTTCTTATCATGTTTCCATTAATATGTTTTTCTCTTTCATTAGTTCTGTTCCTATGTATTTTTGTAACTCATTAATTAGACTTTAATTTAGCCATTTGACATTTGACTATAAGGAAAAGAAGGAAGAGAAGAGAAATAGGAAAAAGAAGAGATAAACAATTAAGAAAAGGATAAGAAATAGGAAAGAAAAGAAATAGGAAAAGGAGAAAAAGAAGAGGAAACTGAAAAGAAAAGGAAAAGGGGAAAAGCAGAAAGGGAAAAGAGGAAAAAGGAAAAGTGTAAAAAAAAAAATAAAAAAAGGAAAGACAAAGAGGAAGAGAGGAAATCACAGAAAAAAGAAAAAGGAAAAGAAAAAAAGTAAAGAATTCAGGAAAACAGAACACAAATACAGCTTTCCAAACCAAGCGACCACAAAGCTTTTTCGAACCAATGTTAAGTGGGTCAGTCAGATACTGCTTTAAGAATATATTCGAGAAAGAGTAATTGTCTGTAGGAAATGTCTTTTTCTGGGAACAGAGACCGATCGAAAATACTACTAATAATTGAGGGGACGCCCGGGATTGAACCAGGGACCTCTCGATCTGCAATCGAATGCTCTACCACTGAGCTACATCTCCTTATAATATGAATAGTTTAAAAGAAAATTAATCACCTACTCTTGAGGTAAAAATTAAAAAGTTATCATACCAGAGTATCGTCATTATCATTATTATCGTTATTGTTACTATGTTACTATTATTTTGTTTATCGTTATAATAATAATAATAGTAATTATCATTATTACTGTTATTATTATTATTATTATTATCATCATCATCATCATCATAATATCATTAGTTTGTTATCATTTTTCATTCATACGTTTCTGGCTTTCATTAGGTTTCTCATTTTGTATTCCTATAGTATTTCTGTAACTCACTAACTAGACTTTAATTTAGTCAGTGTGATCTTATGGTGCGTGTTGAGAACTTTACCAACTAGTTACAAGACATTTGACTAAAAGGAAAAGAAGGAAAAGAAAAGAAAAAGATAAGAATAGAAATAAGAAAAGGAAAAGGAAAAAGAAATGGAGGAAAGAAAAAGAAAGGGAAAATAAACGGAAAAAAGAAAGGGAAAGGAAATGGAAAGGGAAAAAGAAAAAGGAAAAAAGGAAAGAGGAAAAGAAGAATATTCAGGAAAAAGGAAAAACAAGGAAAAAGAAAAAGGGAAAAGAAAAGTTAAACAAAGAATTGAGGAAAACAGAAAAACAAAAACTGTTTCAACAATAAGCGAACACAAGGCTTTTTCGAACCAATGTTAAGTGGGTCAGTCAGATACTGCTTTAAGTAAATATATACGGAAGGAAAACTAATAATTGAGGGGACGCCCGGGATTGAACCAGGGACCTCTCGATCTGCAGTCGAATGCTCTACCACTGAGCTACATCCCCTTAATATACAAGTATTTTTCTTGTTTAATCACCTTGAGGTGAAGAGTAAAAAATCATTATACTAGAGTATCGTTACTGAGCCTTCAAAGGTGGATTAACTGCCAATATAGAATTTTCTCTTCGTGTTTTCCTTACTTTTCTGTCATGAGTTCCTTCTCTCCTGCGTTATTACCATTACCATTACTTAGTCGTAATTGCTGTTGTTAATATCTCCAACGCCAAATGAGATGAAGTAATTGCCCACATCTTAATCTTTTACTTTTTTTATTTGTTTTATTTATCTGTCTGTTAATGTTTGTCAGCAGGACTAGGACGCTGACAAAAGTTATGGGTGAGTTGGCTATGACTCTTGGTTCTGTCGATAGACTTTTGGAAATGAACTTTATCCACGAAGGAACTCTGCTTGAATCCGTGGAATTTGTTGCCGTGTGATGCATATATTCATCATATCTGCTAGTAGATTTATATATATATTTATTTTTTTAAGTGGTATGTTTATGTATTATGAGGTTGCCAGAGGTTTCTATTTTTCTTTATCGCTTTTCTCATTATTGTCCTCATTTACCTTTCTTTGTAACCTCAGTAACGATACTCTAGTATGATAATTTTTTACTCTTCACCTCAAGGTGATTAAACAAGAAAGATACCTGTATATTAAGGGGATGTAGCTCAGTGGTAGAGCATTCGACTGCAGATCGAGAGGTCCCTGGTTCAATCCCGGGCGTCCCCTCAATTATTAGTTTTCCTTCCGTATATATTTGTTTAAAGCAGTATCTGACTGACCCACTTAACATTGGTTCGAAAAAGCCTTGTGTTCGCTTATTGTTGAAACAGTTTTTGTTTTTCTGTTTTCCTCAATTCTTTGTTTAACTTTTCTTTCCCCTCTTTCTTTTTCCTTGTTTTTCCTTTTTCCTGAATATTCTTCTTTTCCTCTTTCCTTTTTTCCTTTTTCTTTTTCCCTTTCCATTTCCTTTCCCTTTCCTTTTTCCGTTTATTTTCCCTTTCTTTTTCTTTCTTCAATTTCTTTTCCTTTTCCTTTTCTTTTTTTCCATTCTTATCTTTTTCCTTCTTTTCTTTCTTTTCCTTTATTCAAATGTCTTGTAACTAGTTGGTAAAGTTCTCAACACGCACCATAAGATCACTTTGGCTAAATTAAAGTCTAGTTAGTGAGTTACAGAAATACTATAGGAATACAAAATGAGAAACCTAATGAAAGCCAGAAACGTATGAATGAAAAATTATAATAAACTAATGATATAATAATAATAATAATAATAATAATAATAATAATAATAATAATAATAATAACAGTAATAATGATAATTACTATTATTATTATTATTATTATTATAACGATAACAAAAATAATAGTAACATTAACAATAACGATAATAATGATAACAATTATTATTATTGTAATAATAATAGTAATAATTATACCAATAACACGAGTGCTGATAGTAATAACTATAATGGTTAGTTAATTACAATAAAAATATTAAAATAAGTAATAATAAAGAAAAAAATGAAATAAAATATGCAATGAAATATAAATGATGACAATGATGAGATAGAAAAAAATATATATGAAACAGAAACTTTAAACAACCTCAAAACATACAAGTTTATCACATAAAAAAATACTAGCAGATATGAATATTTGCATCACACGGCAACAAATTACACGGATGCAAGCAAAATTCATTCGTGGTTCATTGCCAAAATTCAATCGACAGAGCCAAGAGTCATGGCCAACTCACCCATAAACTTTTGTCAGCATCCTATTCCTGCTGACAAACATTAACAGACAGGTAAATAAAACAAATAAGAAAATAAAAGATAAAGATAAGGGCAATTACTTAATCTGATTTTGGTCGAGATATTAACAGCAATTACAAGTAATGGTAACAGTAATAACACAAGATAGAAGGGATTCATGACAGAAAAATAAGGAAAATATGACAAGAAAAAATTACATTGGCAGCTAATCTACCTTTAGAGGATCATTGACGATACTCTGGTATGATAACTTTTTAATATTCACCTCAAGAGTAGGTGATTAAAAAAAAATTACTTCTCATATTATAAGGGGATGTAGCTCAGTGGTAGAGCATTCGACTGCAGATCGAGAGGTCCCTGGTTCAATCCCGGGCGTCCCCTCAATTATTAGTAGTATTTTCGATCCGTCTCTGTTCCCAGAAATAGACATTTCCTACAGATAATTACTCTCTCCCGTATATATTCTTAAAGCAGTATCTGACTGACCCACTTAACATTGGTTCGAAAAAGCTTTGTGGTCGCTTGGTTTTGAAAGTAGTATTTGTTTTCTGTTTTCCTGAATTCTTTACTTTTTTTCTTTTC
>NC_051386.1:13044167-13046672 GCF_015228065.2 Penaeus monodon | reverse complement strand
CTCTACAAAAAACGCTGTCTGTCAAAGATGCGTGTTTGGCGTAAAATACCTTTCACGTCGAGTTTACAAATATCAGGAATAAGAGACATCAACCTAAACGCAAGCTTCAGTCTCAGTGACTTTATATGCTTTATAATGGTGATTATGATAATCATAATGATTATAAAAATATTACAATGATATTATTAATAAAGAAGACGATGATGATAGTAATATTGAAAATGATAATATTGATGATAATAACAACAATAAAAATGATATTGATGATAATAATAATAATAATGATAGTGATAATAATTATAATAGTAATAATGATGATGATAATAATAATGATAAGGATAATAATTATTATTGATATAATAACAATGATAATCATAATAATATTGATAATAATGATGATATTAACAATGACAATGATAATGATGACATTAACAATGATAACAATAATAATGATAATGATGAAAATAATAATGATAATATAATAGTAATGATAGTGTTAATGATAACAATAATTATAATAGTAAAAACAATAATAATAATAACAGTGATAATAATAATAATGATATTTACAATAACAATAATAATAACAATAATAATAATAACAATAATTATAGTAATAATGATAATGATATTGATAATAATAATAATAATAATAATAATAATGGAAATAGTAATGACAACAATAATAATAATAGTGATAATAATAGTAAAAATAGATATAATAATAATAAAAAATAATAATAATAATAATAATAATAATAATAACAGTAATAATAATAATGATAATAATAATAATAATAATAATAATAATAATAATAAAAATAATGATAATGATAATGATAATGATAATGATAATGATAATGATAATAATAATAATAACAACAATTACAATCATTATTATAATTTTCATTGTTTTTATCATTATCGTCATCATTATTATCATGCTAATATTATTATTTTAAGATAATGAAAGTAACAATAATTTTCAAATTGATAGTAGCAATAAAAACAATACTACTACTACTACTAATGGTAACCATCATCATTATTACGATTATTATAATAATATATATTTTTTATTAATTCTGTCATTTATACTATCTTTAATAATATAATTACCATTATCATTATAGTAATAACAATAATAATAATAATAATGATAATAATAATGATAATAATAATGATAATAATAATAATAATAATAGTAATGATAATAATAATAATAATAATAATAATAATAATAATAATATAGTAATAATAATAATAATAATAATAATAATAATAATAATAATTAATAAAATAATGATAATCATATAATAATAATAATTATATTAATAATAATGATAATAATGATAATGAAAATAATAATGATAACAATAATAACAATAATGATAATGATAATAATGATAATAATAATTACGATAATGATGATGATGATGATGATAATGATGGTGATGATGATGATGATGATGATGACGATGATGATAATAATAGCAATAACAATAATAATATTAATAATGATAATATCAGTAATAACGACAATAATGATAATGTAAAAATAATGATAAAATGGTAAAAATAGTCATAACAATAATAATAGCAGTATTAGTAATGATAATTACAAAAGTGATAATGATAATGATAATGGTAATGATAATGATAAGATTGATATTAATGATAATAATGACAATAATAATAATAATTGCAATCATAATTTCTATTTTTATTATTATAATCATCGTCATCAGTATTACTGTGTTAATATAATCATTTTAATAATATCGGAATATTAATAATATTGGAAATAACAATAATTATGACTATGATAGTAATAATAAAGACAACAATAATGATACACTACTAATGACATTGATTATCATTATCATTAACATTATCCTCATTATCATAATAATAGTGATTATCACAAATCCCATTATTTATACGTTCATTAATATAATCATACCACTAATATTATCATTATCATTAATATCATTATTGCCATTGTCAATAACATTATCATCATCATTATCATTATCAATAATATTATCATCATCATTATCATTGTTATCATTATTATCGTTACTATTGATACTATTATTGATATCATTATTATCAACATTTCCTTTACTATCAGCTCTTTTGGGGGTAAATTGCGTGCATTGGCGATTTTTTCTAAAGAAGACTTTTGTGCATAACAGGAAGAGACGAATTGTAAAACTACACTTCAAGTTAGAAACAGATACATTAATAAATGACAAATGATAAACAATAGTTGGAGAGTAATGTAAATAATAACAAATAATTTAGATAAAGAGGAATGGCTTAAGAGTAAGTGGTTGAGAAATGCCTTTTATGCTGTGAAAGAAATGAAGAGAAGATGAAGGAAAGGGTAAAGGCGAAAGGGAGGAGGAGAAGACAAAGTAAAAGAGGAAGAATGAGGAGGAGGAGGAGGAGAGAATGAGGGGGAAAAAACATAGAGGAGGAGAAAAAAAAAATATAGTGAAT
>NC_051386.1:13031778-13036567 GCF_015228065.2 Penaeus monodon | reverse complement strand
TCTTTTTCTAAAATTTTTTTTTTTTTGGAGATTTACCGCAATTAAAACTAGGTTTTGAGGGGATAACGCTGGGGGAAGGAACTAAAACAAAAGTAGAAACACGAAGAGAAAAATCTATATTGGAGTTAATCCACCTTTAGAGGCTCAGTAACGATACTTTGTATGATTTTTTACTCTTCCCTCAAGTGATTAAACAAGAAAATACTTCTATATTAAGGGGATGTAGCTCAGTGGTAGAGCATTCGACTGCAGATCGAGAGGTCCCTGGTTCAATCCCGGGCGTCCCCTCAATTATTATTATTTTCGATTCGCCTCTGTTCCTAGAGAAAAGACATTCCCCTACAGAAAATAACTCTTTCCCGTATATATTCTTAGTATATCTGACTGACCCACTTAACATTGATCCGAGAAAGCCTTGTGTTCGCATGTTTTTTTTTTCTGTATTCTATACTTTTAAGTTTGTTTGTTTTTCCTTTTTCCTATTTGTCTGTTTTTCCTTTTTTGCCTTTCCTTTTTTCTTTTCTTTTTTTTTCTTTTTTCCTCTTTTACTTTTTCCTTTTTTCCCTTTTCCTTTTTCCTTTTCTTTTTCCTTTCTTTTTTTTTTTCTTTTCCATTTCCTTTTCCTTTTCCTTCATTTTCTTATTTCTTTTCCAGTCTTTTCCTACAGTTAATTACTCCTCCCCGTATATATTCTTAAAACAGTATCTGATTAACCCACTGAACATCAGTTCAAAAAAGCCTTGTCTTCGCTTGTTTCTGAAGCAAGTTGTTTTTTTTCTCTCTCTCTCTAAAGTTTTTAGTTTAACTTTTCTTTTCCTTTTTTTTTTCTTTCTTTTCTTTCCTTTTCCTTTACCTATTCCTATTTCTATTCTTATCTTTACCTCTTCTTTCTTTCCCTTATAGTCAAATTTCTTTTATCTAGTTAGCAGTTATCATACACCATAAGATCACTCTTTGGCTAAATTATAGTTAATGAGTTACAGAAATACTACAGGAAAACTAAAGAAAGAGAAAACGTATGAATGTAAAATGATAACAAATTAATGAGGTGATAATAATAATAATAATATAATAATAATAAGTAACAATGATAATTACTATTATTACTATTATTATTTTAACAAAAAGATAACAAAAATAATAGTAACATTAACAATAATAATAATGATAATAAAATGATTATTGTATAATAATAGTGAGGATTATAATAATAATAATAGTGATAGTAATAACTATAATTGTTAGTTAATTAAAATAAAAATATTAAAAGTAAGTAATAACTTTAAAAAATGAAATGAAGGTTACAAAGATAAATAAATGAGGACAATAATGAGAAAAGCGATTTAAGAAATATATAAAAAGAAACAGAAACCTCTGGCAACCTTACAACACATAAGCATACCACTTTTTAAAATTAAAATATATAAAAAAACTACTAGCAGTTATGATGAATATTTGCATCGCTTGGCATCAGATTTCTCGGTTGCAAGCAGAGTTCTTTCGTGGATCAAGTTCATTTCCAAAAGTCTATCGACAGAGCCAAGAGTCATGGCCAACTCACCCATAAACTTTTGTCAGCGTCCTAGTCCTGCTCACATACATTAACAGACAGATAAATAAACAAATAAGTAAAAGATTAAGATATGGGCAGTTACTTCATCTAATTTGGTGTTGGAGATATTAACAACAGCAATTACAACTAGGTAATGGTAACGGTAATAACGCAGGAGAGAAGGAACTCATCACAGAAAAGTAAGGAAAACACGAAGAGAAAAATCTATATTGGAAGTTAATCCACCTTTAGATTCTCAATAACGATACTTTAGTATGATTTCTTACTCTTCACCTCAAGGTGATTAAACAAGAAAAATACTTCTATATTAAGGGGATGTAGCTCAGTGGTAGAGCATTCGACTGCAGATCGAGAGGTCCCTGGTTCAATCCCGGGCGTCCCCTCAATTATTATTATTTTCGCTTCGCCTCTGTTCCTAGAGAAAAGACATTCCGTACAGATTACTCCTTCCTGTATATATTCTTAGTATATCTGACTGACCCACTTAACATTGATCCGAGAAAGCCTTGTGTTCGCATGTTTTTGCTGTATTATTTACTTTTAAGTTTTTTTCTGTTTCTCTCTCTCTTTCTCTCTCTCTTCCTTTTTTGCGTTTCTTTTTCTTTTCTTTTTTTCTTTTTTTTATTATTTTTTTATTATTATTTTTTTTTTTTACTCATCACCCCAAGTTGATTAAACAAGAAAATTGCAATATATAAAGGGGGTGTAGCTCAGTGGTAGAGCATTCGACTGCAGATCGAGAGGTCCCTGGTTCAATCCCGGCGTCCCTCAATTATTAGTTTCGATTCGCCTTTATTCCTAGAAAAAAAGACATTCTCTACAGAAAATCACTCTTTCCTGTATATATTCTTCGTATATCTGACTGACCCACTTGACATTGGTCCGAGAAAGCCTTGTGTTCGCTTGTTTTTCCTGTATTATTTACTTTTTTCAAGTTTCTGTTTTCTCTCTCTTCCTTTTTTGCCTTTCTTTTTCTTTTTTTTCTTTTTTTCCTTTTTCCTCTTTTCCTTTTCCCTTTTTCCTTTTTTGCCCTTTTTCCTCTTTTTCAATTTTCCTTTTCCTTTCCCTGTTATTCTTTCTTTTCTATTTCCTTTTCCTTTTCCTTCATTTTCCTATTTCTTTTCTTTCTTTTTCCTTTTCCTTTTTCTTGTCTTATTTCTTCTCCAATCTTTTTTTCCCCCGTTTCTTTTTTCTTATTTTCTTTTCCTTCTTTTTCTTTATAGTCAAATATCTTGTATCTAGTTGGCAAATTTATCAACACGCACCATTAGATCAGCCTTAGGCTAAATTAAAGTCTAGTTATTGAATTACAGAAATACTATAGGAATCCAAATGAGAAACCTAATGAAAGAGAAAAACATAAACATGATAGCAACAAACTAATAATAATATTAATAATAATAATAATAATAATAATAACAGTAATAATAATTATTATTATTATAATCATTATTATTACCATCTTATTATAACAATAACGCTAAATGTTATTACTATTATTATTATTATTATAACAACGATAACAAAAATAACAGTAACATTAACAATAATGATGAAAGTAATAATTATTATAACAATAATAATTAAATAAATAATACGAACGGTGATAATAATTAATAATGAGAGCTATAATAGTTAGTTCATTACAAAAAAGATTTCAATATGATAATACAGAGAACAAGAACTGATGGTTACAAATATAAATGAGGACAATAATGATGAAAAGGCGATAAAAAAAATATATATAAGAAACAGAAACATCTGGCAACCTCAAAACACCTAAGTATACCACTTTTACAAATATTTTTTTATATAAAAAACACTAGCAGATATGATGAACATCTGCATCGCTCGGCAACAAATTTCTCGGTTGCAAGCAGAGTTCCTTCGTGGATCAAGTTCATTGCCAAAAGTCAATCGACAGAGCCAAGAGTCATGGCCAACTCACCCATAAACTTTTGTCAGCGTCTTAGTCCTGCTGACAAACATTAACAGACAGGTAAATAAAACAAATAAGAAAGAAAAAGATTAAGATATGGGCAATTACTAAATTTCATTTTCTGCGTCAGATATTAACAGCAATTACAACTAGATTTAAAAGAAAAAAAAGATAACGATAGCAAAGCAGGACCCGAAGGGAACTCATTACAGAAAAGAAACGAAAATAAAAAAATATTTAAAAAATAATATTAATAAATAATAATAATAATAATAATAATAATAATAATAATAATAATAATGGAAATTAGGAAAATGTTAATGATAATGATAATAATGATAACAAACTCTCTATATCATGAAAAAGTGTAGTTAGTCAAGAGATGGAGGCTCAGTAACGATACACTGATATGGTAACATTTTTTACTTTTCGCCTCAAAAGTAGAGTGAATAACTAAGAAAATATATAACGGTCCTTTTAGAAGGGGACGTAGCTCAGTGGTAGAGCATTCGACTGCAGATCGAGAGGTCCCTGGTTCAACCCCGGGCGTCCCCTCATTTCTTGACAATTTTGAAAGGTGTGTCTCGGTAACCAATATGATTTTTTGATTTTTTTAGGGAGTTTGAGTTGACAGTCTTGCGTTCAAAGCATTCGTTTTAGGAAGTAAATTTTTTTTTATTTTGTGATTACCGAATTTACCGATTTTTAAGGTTTTGAATACAAAGGTATATAAATATATGGGACGCAGAAGCCGCCATTCTTGGGAGAGGGTAAGAAGCCAGTGTCATCCGTATCATCCAAATACAGAAAAGAGCAACGAATCTGCTGTCCCATTAAGAAGTGTAAAACAATATGTTGGATCATGACTAAAACCGTAAAGACACACCATTATTTTTCACAGGGAAGCCTTCACATCCTCGGTCGCCTTCTTCCCCCAGATATTTTATCCTTGAAGAGAAGCTATTTTTGTCCTTGGGAGAAATTTTGTCAAAAAAAAGAAAAGGAACTGGGCTCTGGGCTCAGCCCTAAATCAAGCTTCAAGAGACTTCGCAAATGGATGGGTCCGGTCTATCCACACACACGGCAATTAAACTGATATCTTGACAGATTCATTAGCTTGTATCTTGACAAGGATCCGAGATGCAAGATTTTCCTTTGGCGGCATTGACTTGTATGCACATTTCTTAGAGTCGAACTTGTAAATAAATATATCCATTCTTGATTCATATCGTTATTTCTGCATTTCTATAAGACTAGATATCCGATCAGAAAGTACG
>NC_051386.1:13021778-13026778 GCF_015228065.2 Penaeus monodon | reverse complement strand
GTTTTGTGATTTGTTTGCTGTTTGAGTTGTTTTCTTTAGTGTGTTGTGCGTTGTGTTATCATTTTATTGTTTGTTTTTTGAGTGGGTTTGTTGTTGCTTGAGTGTGTTGTTTATGTGTGCTGTTGAGTGTGTTTTGTTTGAGTGTGTTTTTGTGTTTGTTTTTGAGTTGTTTTTTTTTTTTGTTGTTGTTTGAGTGTTTGTTTGTGTGTGTTGTTGTTTGAGGTGTTGTTTTGTTGGTGTGTTGTGTTTGAGTGTGTTTTTTATTTGTTTTTTTTTGAGTGTGTTGTTGTTTGAGTGTGTTTCTTTAGTTTGTTGTTGTTTGAGTGTGTTGTTCTTTGAGTTTGTTGTTTCTTTAGTTTTTTTTTGTTTAGTGTGGGGTTTGTTGGTGTTTTTTGTTTGGTGTGTTTTTTGTGTTTGATTGGTATGTTTTTAATGTGTTGTTTTTGTTTGTTGTTGCTGTTCGAGTGTGTTGTTTTTGTTTTGTTTTGTTTTTGTTTGTGGTTTGTTTGTGTTGTTTTGGTTGTGGTTGTTGCTGTTTTGAGTGTGTTGTTTTTTAAAAGGTGAGCTTTTTTTTTTTTTTTTCTTTTTTTTTAGGTGTGTTCATGAGTGTGGGTTGTTTTTTCCTTGAGTGTGTTTTGCTTGTTGTTTTGGTGTATGTTTTTTTGTATGTCGTTTTTTGGAGTGTGTTTTTATTTGAGTGCGTGTTTGGACTGTTTTTTTCTTTTTTTTCTTTTTTTTTGGGGGGGGTTGTTTTTTGTTTTGTTTGAGTGTTGTTGTTTGACTGTTGTTTTTTGTTTGGTGTGTTTGTTGTTTAAGTGTGTGGTTTTTTTGAGTTGTTTTTTGTCTGAATGTGTTGCTGTTGGCGTGTTTTTTTTGTTTGAAGTGGGTGTTTTTTGTTTGGGTGTGTGTTGTTTTTGTTTGAGTATTTTAAGTCCTTTTGTTTTTTGTTTGAGTAGGTGTTTTTTTGTTGAGTGTGTGTTTTGTTTTGGTTGTTTTTTGGTTGAGGGGTGTTTTTGTACGACTTTTTTGTTGTTTGAGTGTGGTTGTTGTTAGTGTGTTGTTTTTGTTTGATGTGTGTTTTTTTTTTTTTTTTTTTTTTAGTGGTATTGTTGTTGGTGTGTTTTGTTTAGTTGTGTGTTTTTTTTTGTTTGTTTTTGGGCTGTTGTTATTTGAGCGTGTTGTTTGTGTTTTGGAGTGATTTTTTAGTTTTGTTTTGTTTGGTTTTGTTTTTTTTTAGAGTGTGGTGTTGTTTGAGTTGTTTTTTTTGAGCATGTTCTTGTTTTGAGTTGTTTGTTTTGTTTCTAGTTGTTGTTTTGTTTTGCGTGTTGTTTTTGTTCGAGTTGTTGTTTATTTTGTTGTTTGTTTTTTTTTTGTTTAGTGTGTTGTTGTTTTATGTTTTTTTTTGATTTTTGTTATTGATTGAATGTTTTGTTGTTTTGTGTGTGTTCTGAGTGTGTTGCTGTTTTGAGTGTGTGTTGTTTTTTGTTTGGGTGTATTGTTGTTAAAGTGTGTTTGGTTTTGTTTTTTGTTTGATTTGTATATTGTTGGTAATTTGTTTGCGTGTGTTGTGTTTGAGTTTGTATTGTTTTTGCTTGATTTGGTTTTCTTGTTGTTCGAGTTTGTATTTTTTTGTTTGTGTGGCTGTCGTTTCTTGTCTGTTGTTTTTTCTTTGAGTGTGTAGTTTTTGGGGTGTGTTATTGATTGTGTTGTTTTTGTTGTGTGTTTTAATTGTATAGTTTTTTGGGTGTGTTGTTCTTTGGTGTGATGTTTTTGTTTACGTTGTTTTTTTTGGTGCATTGTTTTTGTTTAGATTTTTTTTTCTTTTGAGTGTGTTTTGCTTAGTTTGTTATTGTTTGAGTATTTTGTTGTTTAAAGTGTTTGTTTGGTTAGGAGTGTGTTGTTGTTTTTGTGGGGGTTTTGTGTTTTTGTTTTGTTTTATTTGATTGTGTTTGTTTGTTGTTTGGTGTGTTTTGGTTTGAATGCATTGTTATTTGGGTGTGTTGTTGGGTGTGTTGTTACTGATGATGGTTTTTGTTTTTTGAGTGTGTTGTTGTTTGAGTGTGTTTGTTTTTTTTTGAGTGTTTTGTTGTTTTTACTTAAATTATGTTTTTTTGTTTGAGTTTCATTTTTTTTGTTTGAGTGTGTTTTTGTTTGAGTGTGTTGTTGTTTGGGTTGTGTGTTTTTAGTGTTTTTTTTCCAATGTGGTTGTATTATTTGGGTCTGTGTTATTGTTTGGTTTTCGTTATTGCTTGGGTGTGTTGTTTTAAATGTATTTTCTTTGGTGTTGTTGTTTGGAGTGTGGTGTTATTTTTAAATGTTTTTTTGGTTTTTGAAGGTTTGTTGTTTGGTGTGTTTTTGTTTGAGTGTGTTGTTTCTTTCATAGTGTGTTTTGTTTGGGTGTGTTTTTGTTTGAGTTTATTTTTTTGTGTGTCTGTTGTTTTTTGGTTCGTTGTTTGAGTTGTTGTTTTTTGAAGTGTGCTGCTGTTTGTGTGTGTTGTTGTTTCAGTTTGTTGTTGTTTCAGTCTGTTTTTTATGTTTTTTGGTGTTTATTTTTGTTTGTGTTTGTTGTTTGAGTGTGTTGTTTTTGTTTGAGTGTGTGTTGTTTAAATGTTGTTTCCTTTGCCTTTCGTTTGTAGTGTTTTAATTTTGGTGGTGTTGTTTAGTGTGTGTTTTTGTTGTGTGTTATTTTTCAGGCATTTTGTTTTGTGTTGGTGTTTGGATTCTTATGAGTTTGTGTTTTTGTTGTTTTTGGGCCGTTGTTGTTTATTTGAGGTTTTTTTTTTTTTTTTTTTTTTATTTTTTTGCTTGTGTTTGAGGGGTTTTTGGGTTTGTTGATGTGTTGTTGTTTGAGTGTGTTTTTTTGTTTGGTGTTGTTTTTTTTTTTTGTTGTTTTTGATTTTTATTATTTTTTGAATGTGTGGTTTTTGTTTGGGTTGTGTGTTTTGTTTTTAAGTGGTTGTTGTTTGAGTGGTTTTATTGTTTTGAGTGTGTTGTTTTGTTTAAGTGTGTTGTTTTGTTAAGTGGGTGTTGTTGTAGTGTTTTGTATTTAAGTTTTTTTTTTTTTTTTTGTGGGTGGTTATTTTCTTTTGTGTGTTGTTGTTTTGTTGGAGTGTGTTTTTGTTTTTTTGAGTGGGGTGTTATTAGTGTATGTGTTGTTGTTTGGGTATGTTTGGTGTTTTTTTTTTTGGTGGGGGTGTTTTGTTGTTTGTGTGTGTTTGTTTGAGTGTATTGTTGTTTGAGTGTGTTGTTGTTTGAGTGTATGTTTTGCTTAAGGGGTGGTGTTGTTAAAGGGGTGTTGGGGTTGTTTGTGGGTGTTGTTTTTGTTCGAGTGTTTATTTTCGTTTAAGTGTTGTTGTTGTTTTGGAGTTTTGTTTTTTGTTTGAGTAGGTGTTTCATGTTAAGTGTGTGTTGATTTGTTTTGTATTTTAATGTGTTGTTTGTTTAAGTGGTGTTATTTTTTTGAGTGTGTTGTTTTTTTGTTTGAGTGTTTTTTTTTGTTTTGGGTGTTTGTTCTTTGTATTGTTGTTGCTTGGTGTTTTTGAGTGTTTTTTTTGTTGTTTTTTTTTTGGGGGTGTTTGTTGTTTGAGTGTGTACTGTTTTGAGTGTGTTTTTTTTTTGGGTAGTTTTTTTCTTTTTGTTTGAGTGTGTTGTTTTTCTTTATGGTGTGTTTTTTAGTGTGTTTTTTTTGTTTGTGGGGTTTTGTTTTTTTTTTGGGTGTGCTTTGTTTGGAGTGGGGTTATTGTCTGAAGGGGTTTTGTTGTGTGTGTGTGTTTGAGTGTGTTCTTTTTTAGTGTATATTGTTGAGTATGTTGTTTTTGTTTGAGTGTGTTTTTTTATTGTTGTTTTTTTACTTGAGTTTCTTTTGTTGAGTTTATATTTGTTTGAGTGTTTTTTTGTTGTTTGAGTTTGTACTGTGTTTGGGTGTGTTTATTTTTTGTTTGAACTGTGTTGTTTGAGTGCATTGTTTTTTTGGGTGTATTGCTGTTTAAATGTGTGTTTTTGTTTCAGTGTGGTTTTTTTTTTCAGTATGTTTTTTATTATTTGTTTGTGTGTTTGTTGTTTGTTTGAGTGTTTTTTTTTTTGAGTGTGTTGTTGGGTGGGTGTTGTTGTTTGAGTGTGTTGTTTTTTTTGTTTGAGCGTTTGTTGTTTGAGTGCTTGTTTTTTATTTAAGGTATGTTTTTTTTTTTAAGTGCGTTCTTGTTTTAGTGTGTTTTTATTATTTAAGTGTGTTGCTGTTTGAGTGTGTTTGTTGTTTGCTGTTGTTGTTTTTAGTATGTGTAATTGTTTATGAATGTGTTATTGTTTGAGTGTTTTGTTGTTTGGGTGTGTTGTTTTTGTTTTTTGTGTGTTGTTTGAGTGTCTTGTTTGTGTGTTTGAGGTTTTTTTGTGGTTTTTTGAGTGTTTTGTTGTTTTTGTTTGATTATGTCTTGTTTTTGTTTGATTTGTATGTTGTTTAGTGTTTTTTGTGTTTAGTGTGTTTTGTTGAGTGCATGTTGTTTTTGTTTGTGTGTGTTGTTGTTTGGTGTGTTATTGTTTTTGCGTGTCTTGTTGATGTTTGTTTGTTTGTTTTTAGTGTGTATTGTTTTACTCAAGTGTGTTATTTTTTGTTTGAGTGCGTTCTTTTTTTGAGTGTGTGGTTATTTTTGAGTGTGTTGCTGTTTGTGTTTGTTGTTTTTTTGGGTGTTTTTTGTATGGGTAATTGTTTGTGTTATTGTTTGAGTGGTTATTTTTTTGAGTGTTTTTGTTTGAGTGTTTTTGTTTTCTGTTTGTGTGTGTGTTGTTTTGGGTGTGTTTGATTGTTTTTTTGGTTTTTTTTTGTTTGTTTTTGTTTGAGTGCGTTGTTGTTTGGTTGTATTGTAATTTAAGTGTGTTGTTGAGTGTTTTGTTGTTTAAACGTTGTTATTGTTTGGGTGTGTCGTGTTGAGGTTTTTGTTTTTGATTTTTGGGGGGTTTTTTGTTTTTTTTTGTTGTGTGTTTTTTTTTGGTGTGTTTTTTGAGTG
>NC_051386.1:12995852-13015852 GCF_015228065.2 Penaeus monodon | reverse complement strand
TTTCATTACGATACTCTATGTATAATGATTTTTTTACTCTTCACCTCAAGGTGATTAACCAAGAACAATACTTGTAATATTAAGGGGATTAGCCTCAGTGTAGAGCATTCGACTGCGAGATCGAGAGGTCCCTGGTTCAATCCCGGGCGTCCCCTTCAATTATTAGTTTTTCCTTCGTTATATATTTACTTAAGCAGTATCTGACCGACCCCTTAACATTGGTTCGAAAAAGCCTTGTGTTCGCTATTGTTGAAACAGTTTTTGTTTTTTCTGTTTTCCCTCAATTCTTTGTTTAACTTTTCTTTTCCCTTTTTCTTTTTCCTTGTTTTTTTCTCCTTTTTCCTGAAATATTCGTCTTTTCCTCTTTCTTTTTTCTTTTTCTTTTTCCCTTTCCATTTTCCTTTCCCTTTCTTTTTTTTCTCCGTTTCTTTTCCCGTTCTTTTTCTTCCTCCCTTTCTTTTCCTTTTCTTTTCTTATTCTATTCTTATCTTTTTCTTTGTCTTTTCCTTCTTTTTTTCTTTCCTTTATTCCAATGTCTTGTAACGAGTTGGTAAAGTTTCTCACACGCACCATAAGAATCCCTTGGCTAAATTAAGTCTAGTTGTGAGTTCAGAAATACTATAGGAATACACAATGAGAACCTAATGAATAGCCAGAAACGTATGAAAATGAAAAATTATAATAAACTAATGAAAATAATAATAATAATAATAGTAATAACAATAATAGAAATAACCGTAATAATGATAATTACTATTATTATTAATTATTATTATAAACGATAACAAAATACATATACATTAACATAACGATACTAATGATAATTCTTATTAGTATTGTATAAATAATATAATAAATTAATACCAATACAAAAGTGCTGATAGTAATAACTATAATGTTAGTTAATACAATTAAATATAAAATCAGCAATAATACGAAAAAAAATAAATAAAATATGCAGTGGAAATATAAATGATGACAATGATGGAGATAGAAAAAAATATATATGAAGCGAACTTTAAACACCTCAAAACATACAAGTTTTATCACATAAAAAAATACTAGCAGATATGAATATTTGCATCACACGGCAACAAATTACACGGATGCAAGCAAAATTCATTCGTGGTTCATTGCCAAAATTCAATCGACAGAGCTAAGAGTCATGGCCAACTCACCCATAAACTTTTTTCAGCATCCTATTCCTGCTGACAAACATTAACAACAGGTAATAAAACAAATAGAAAAATAAAATATAAAGAAAGGCGAATTACTTAATCGATTTTGGTCGAGATATTAACAGCAATTACAAGTAATGGTAACAGTAATTATCACAATATCGAAGGGATTCATGACAGAAAACTAAGGAAATATGACAAGAACAATTACATGGCAGCTATCTACCTTTAGAGGCTCATTGACGATCCTCTGGATGATAACTTTTAATATTCACCTCAAGAGTAGGTTGATTTTAAAAAAATATTATTCTTATATTATAAGGGGATTAGCTCAGTGGAGAGCATTCGGGGGACTGGCAGATCGGAGGTTCCCTGGTTCAATCACCGGGGCGTCCCCTCAATTAATTAGTAGTAATTTTCGTCCGTCCCCGGGCGTTCTCAATTATTAGTAAGTATTTTTCGATCCGTCTCTGTTCCTAGAAATGACCTTTTCCTACAGATAATTACTCCTCATTCCCGTATATATGCTTAAGCAGTAATCTGACTGACCCACTTAACATTGGTTCGAAAAAGCTTTGTGGTCCGCTTGGTTTTGAAAGTAGTATTTTGTTTTCTGTTTTCCTGAATTCTTTACTTTTTTTCTTTTCCTTTTTTTCTTTTTTCTGCGATTTCCTCTCTTCCTCTTTGTCTTTCCTTTTTTTTTTCCTTTTTTACACTTTTCCTTTTTCCTCTTTTCCCTTTCTGCTTTTCCCCTTTTCCTTTTTCCTTTTTTCATTTTCCTCTTCTTTTTGTTCCGTTTCTTTTTCATCTTTTCCTATTTCTTTTTCTTTCCTATTTTTCTTATCCTTTTCTTATTTGTTTATCTCTTCTTTTTCCTATTTCTCTTCTCTTCTTTCTTTTCCTTATAGTCACATGTCTTGCATCTAATTGGCAAAGCTATCAACACGCACCATTAGATCACTCTTTGGCTAAATTGAAGTCTAATTAATGAGTTACAAAAATACATAGGAACAGAACTAATGAAAGAGAAAAACATATTAATGGAAACATGATAAGAACTAATGATATAATAATAATAATAATAATAATAATAAATAATAATAATAATAATAGTGATGATGATGGTAATAATTATTATTATCATCATTATTGTAACAATAACGGTAACAATGTTAATAGTAATATTAACAATAAGGATAATGATGATAAAAATAAAAATCATAATAATAGTAATAATTATATCTATAATACGAATGGTGATAGTAATGATAACTTTAATGTCTAGTTAATTACGAAAAAGATATTAATATAAGTAATAATAAAGTGAAAATAAGAAATGAAGGTACAAAGAAATATAGAGACAATAAAATGAGAAAAGCTATAAAAAAAAAAAAAATAAACAATGAACAATAAAAAAATAAACAATATATATATATATCTATATATTATATATGATATATGTATATATATATATATATATATATATAAGAAACAGAAATCTCTAGAAACCTCTGGCAACCTCAAAACACATAAGTATACCGATTTTTTAAAATTAAGTGTAAAAAAATCTACTAGCAGGCATGATGAGTACTTGCATCACTCGGCAACAGATTCCTCAGTTGCAAGCAGAGTTCCTTTGTCAATAGTCAATCAATAGAGCCAACTCATAACGAAAATGCTAAAAATTATTATTGTAATAATAATAGTAATACTTATACCAATAATACGAGCGTTGATAATAACTATAATGGTTAGTTAATTACAATAAAAATATCAAAATAAGTTATAATAAAGAAAAAAATAAAGGTTGCAATGCAATATAAATTATGTCAATAAGGATGAGATAAATATATATATATATATATATTTATATATGAAATATATATATGAAACAGAAACCTTCAACAACCTCAAAACACACAAGCTTATTTTTTTCTTTTTTTTTTCTTTTTTTTCTTTTTTTTCTTTTTTTTCTTTTTTTTTTATTACTAGCAGATATGATGAATATATGCATCACACGGCAACAAATTCCACGGATTCAAGCAGAGTTCCTTCGAGGATAAAGTTCTTTTCCAAAAGTCTATCGACAGATCCAAGGGTCATGGCCAACTCACCATAAACTTTTGTCAGCGTCCTAGTCCTGCTGACAAACATTAACAGACAGATAAATGAAACAAATAAAATAGTAAAAGATTAAGATGTGGGTAATTACTTCATCTAATTTGGTGTTTGAGATATTAACAACAGCAATTACGACTAAGTAATGGTAATGGTAATAACGCAGGAGAGAAGGAACTCATGACAGAAAACTAAGGAAAACACGAAGAGAAAATTCTATATTGGCAGTTAATCCACCTTTGAAGCTCAGTAACGATCCTCTGGTATAATGATTTTTTACTCTTCACCTCAAGGTGATTAACAAGAAAAATACTTGTATATTAAGGGGGATGTAGCTCATGTAGAGCATTCGAACTGCAGATCGGAGGTCCCTGGTTCAATCCCGGGCGTTCCCCTCAATTATTATTTTCCTTCCGTATATATTTACTTAAAGCAGTAATCTGACTGACCCACTTAACATTGGTCGAAAAAAGCCTTGTTGTTCGCTTATTGTTGAAACAGTTTTTTGTTTTTCTGTTGTCCTCAATTCTTTGTTCAACTTTTTCTTTTCTCCTTTTTCTTTTCCTTGTTTTCCTTTTCTGAATATTCTTATTTTCCGCTTTCCTTTTTTTCTTTTTCTTTTGTCCTTGCCATTTCCTCCCCTTTCTTTTTTTCCGTTTTATTTGCCCGCGTTCTTTTTCTTTCCGTCCATTTCTTTTTTCCTTTTCCTTTTCTATTTCTATTCTTATCTTTTTCTTTTCTTTCCTTCTTTTCTTTCTTTCGCTTTATTCAATGTCCTTGTAACAAGTTGGTAAAGTTCTCACACGCACCATAAATCACTTTGCTAAATTAAAGTCTAGTTAGTGAGTTACAGAATACTATAGGAATACAAAATAATGAAACCTAATGAAAGCCAGAAACGTATGAATGAAAAAATTATAATAAACTATGATATAATATATAATAATAATAATAAGAATAATAACAGTAAATCATGATAATTACTATTATTATTATTATTATCATATTAATAACCGATAAGCCAAAATAATAGTAACGCTTAAACATAACGATAATAATGAGTAACAATTATTATTACTGTAATAATATAGTAGTCATTATACCAATAACACTAGTGCTTGATAGTAATAAATGGTTAGTTATTACAATAAAAATATTAAAATAAGTATAATAAAGAAAAAATGAAATAAAATTATCATGAAATATAAATGATGACAATGAATGAGATAGAAAAAAAATCTATATGAACCAAACCTTTAACCACCTCAAAACATACAGTTTTATCACATAAAAAAATACTAGCGATATGATTATTTGCATCACATGGCAACAAATTACACACGACTGCCAGCAAATTCATTCTTGTTCATTGCCAAAAGTCAATCGTCAGAGTCCAAGGTCATGGGCAACTCACGCCATAACCTTTTTTTCAGCATCCTATTCTTCTGACAACATTAACTGACGGGTAAATAAACAATAAGAAAATAAAAATAAAGATCGGGCAATTACTTAATCTGATTTTTGGTCAGATATTAACAGCAATTACAAGTAATGTAACAGTAAATACACAAGATAGAGGGATTCATGACAGAAAAATAAGGAAAATTATGACAAGAAAAATTACTTGGCAGCTAATCTAACTTTAGAGGATCATTGCGATACTCTGGTATGTAACTTTTTTATATTCACCTCAAGAGTTAGGTGCTTAAAAAATTACTTCTCATATATAAGGGGATGTAAGCTCAAGTGGTAGAGCATTCGAACTGCCAGATCGAGAGTCCCTCTGGTCAATCCCGGGCGTCCCCTCCAATTATTAGTAGTATTTTCGATCCGTCTCTTTTCCCAGAAATATACATTTCCTTCAGATAATTACTCTCTCCCGTATATATTCTTAAAGCAGTATCTGACTGACCCACTTAACATTGGTTCGAAAAAGCTTTGTGGTCGCTTGGTTTTGAAAGTAGTATTTTTCTGTTTTCCTGAATTCTTTACTTTTTTTCTTTTCCTTTTTTTTCTGCGATTTCCTCTCTTCCTCTTTGTCTTTCCTTTTTTTTTTCCTTTTTTACGCTTGCTTTTCCCTTTTCGCTTTTCCCTTTTCCCTTTTCCTTTTCTCTTCTTTTTCCTATTTCCTATTTTCTTCTTTCTTTTCCTTATAGTCACATGTCTTGCATCTAATTGGCAAAGCTGTCAACACGCACCATTAGATCACTCTTTGGCTAAATTAAAGTCTAGTTAATGAGTTACAAAAATACATAGGAACAGAACTATGACAGGAGAAAAACATATTAATGGAAACATGATAAGAACTAATGATATAATAATAATAATAATAATAATAGTGATGATGATGGTAATAATTATTATTATCATCATTATTGTAACAATAACGGTAACAATGTTAATAGTAATATTAACAATAATGATAATGATGATAGAAATAAAAATCACAATAATAGTAATAATTATATCAATAATACGAATGGTGATAACTATAATGTCTATCGACAGAGCCAAGAGTCATGGCCAACTCATCATAAACTTTTGTCAGCGTCCTAGTCCTGCTGAGATATTAACAACAGCAATTACAACTAGATACTGGTAAGGGTAATAACGCAGGAGAGAAGGAACTCATGACAGAAAAGTAAGGAAAACAAAGAGAAAAATATATATTGGCAGTTAATCCACCTTTGGAGGCTCAATAACGATACTCTAGTATGATTTTTTACTCTTCACCTCAAGGTGATTAAACAAGAAAAATATTTATATATTAAGGGGATGTAGCTCAGTGGTAGAGCATTCGACTGCAGATCGAGAGGTCCCTGGTTCAATCCCGGGCGTCCCCTCAATTATTAGTTTCGATACGCCTCTGTTCCTAGAGAAAAGACATTCCCTACAGAATTTTTTTTTTTTTTACTTTTCCTCTTTACCTTTTTCCTTTTATGTGTTTTTTCTTTTTTCTTTCTTCTTTTTCCTTTTTCCTTTTCCTTTTCCATTTTCTTTTCATTTTGTTTTTCTGTTTAAATTCCTTTACTTTTTCTTTCTTTCGTTTCCTTTTCCTTCTTCATTTTTCCGTTTCTTTTCTTTCCTTTTCTTTTTCCTTTTCCTATTTCTATTCTTATCTTTTCCTCTTCTTTTCTTTCTTTCCCTTATAGTCAAATTTCTTGTATCTAGTCAGCAAAGTTATCATGCACCATAAGATAAATTATAGTTAATGAGTTACAGAAATACTATAGGAAAACTAATGAAAGAGAAAAACGTATGAATGTAAAATAACAAAGTAATTAGATAATAATAATAATAACAGTAACAATGGTAATTACCATTATTACTGTTATTATTATAACAAAAACGATAACAAAAATATTAGTAACATTAACAATAATGATAATGATGATAAAATGATTATTGTAATAATAGTGAGGATTCTATTAATGAAATAGTGGTGATAATAATAATTATAATCGTTAGTTAATTACAATAAAATATCAAAAGTAAGTAATATAAAAAACATGAAAATGAAGGTTTTACAAATAACAATAAAAATGAGGACATAATGACACGAAAAAGCGATTTAGAAATATTAAAAAGAAACAAACCTCTGCAAACCCCACAACACATAAGAGACCATACCACTTTGTAAAAATAAAATATTATAAAAAACTACTAGCAGTTATGATGTGAAATATTTTGCATCGCTTGCATCAGATTTCTCGGTTGCAGCAGAGTTCGTTCGTGGATCAAGTTCATTTCCAAAAGTCTATCGACAGAGCCAAGAGTCATGGCCGAACTCACCATACACTTTTGTCATCGTCCTAGTCCTGCTCACATACATTAGCAGACAGATAAATCAAACCATAGTAAAAGATTAAGATTGGCAGTTACTTCATCTATTTGGTGTTGGAGATATTTACAACAGGCATTACAACTAGGTAATGGTACGGGAATAACGCATGAGAGAAGGAACGCATGACGAAAAGTAAGGATACCCTAAGAGAAAAATCTATATTGGAGTTAATCACCTTTAGAGGGCTCAATAACGATACTTGAGTTTGATTTTTTACTCTTCACCTCAATGGTGATTAACAAGAAAAATACTTGTATTTAATCTTTCGCTGCGTCTGTGACGGAAGCTTTCTTCTGAACACCTCCTGCTGCTTGTCACAGCGTTTTACACAACATATTCTGCCTATTAAATCAGTCATATTTTCCCATATTCCAGAACATAATAGTCTATTTGCACATCTTTATCATTTTTATTTTCATCAGAAGTCAGTGTAAAACATTCAACCCATATTTGTATTTTTCAGGTATTTTATCTTTAATAAAATCACCTAACAAGTTTTGGAAATTGGCTGCATTGTTTTGTCTAGCGGTGTTTTGGCAACTCTTCGCAAGGCCTGGCTCAAGGGAGCGTCCGTCGAATTATGTAAAAAAAAAAGAAAAAAAAAAAAAAAAACATAATTTTTTCATTATATGTGTTCTGCATTTTTTGTTATTTTTTTTTTTTTTTTTCATTTGCCCTTCACTGTTTTAAATTATCTTATTTTTTTATAACCTGGTATGATTTATCTCTCAATAAATTACTCGAAACCTTGGCGTGAAGAGCAGAAATATGTACGAAACTTTTTGGCGGGAAAATCTCTCAGATGATCACGCGTAATCATCCGCTTAATTACCGAACGGCAATTATGTCGAACGGCAGAGGAACGCGAGATAATATGACAGCGACCGTGATTATGGAGATTCGGAAGATTCTTACGATATGTGACGAGATGAACCTAATGAAATAAATCTAGTCCAACCGATAATAGTTCTCCGTCGATGGAAGGAACACTACCGCAGCTGTGCAATTTAGAACCATTTTCTCTCCTCTCTCTCTCTCTCTCCTCTCCGTCTCTCATCCCACCGTCTCTCTCTCTCCTCTCTCTCTCGGCTCGACGCTCCTCACTCCTCTCTCTCTCTCTCTCTCTCTCTCTCTCTCTCTCTCCTCTCTTTCTCTTCTCCCTCACTCTTACGCTCTCTCTCTCTCTATAACTCTCACTCACTTTCACTCTCTCTCTCTCTCTCTCTCTTTCTCTCTCTCTTCTCTCTCTCATCGATCGTCACTCGCAATGCTCTTTCTCTTTCTCTCTCCGGCTATCTTCTCTCTAGCGCAGATGTGGCAATTTAGAGGCCATTTGATCTCTCTTCTCTCTCTCTCTCTTCCCTCTCTCTCTCTCTCTGTCTCTCTCTCTCCTCTCTCTCTCTCTCTCTCTCTCTCTTCTCTCTCTCTTTCTCTCTCTCTCTCAACCTCTCTCTCTCTCTTTCTTCGAGAACGAGAGAGATGAAAAAAGAGGATAGAGAGAGAGAGAGAGACAGAGCAGAGAGAGGAGAAGGGATAGAGAGAGAGAGAAAGCAAAAGAGAGAGAGACGACAGACAGACAGACAGAGAGAGAGAGAAGGGGGATAGAGAGAGAAGGAAAGAGGAGAGAGAGAGACAATATATATATATATAATATATATATATATATATATATATATATATATGTATATATATATATTATATATATATAATATAGATATGTATATATATGTATATATAATACATATACATATCCAATACATGTATTATACTATATCTATTATATATATATATATATAATATATATTATATATCTATATCTGCATTACATATATGCATATATATATCTATCTATTATATCTATATATATATATATAATCTAGATATAATATATATATATATATATATATATATATATATATCTAGTAACATAAACACACCATTTTCACTACTATAAGTACTTACCATGTTGGTGTATCTAATATATCTATATATATCATATCTCTATATATCTATATATATATCTAATATATATATAATATAATGTTGTGTGTGTTTGTGTGTGTGTTTTATAAATATATATATATACTATGATACTATATATCTCTATCGATATATATCTCTATATATATCTATCTAGATCTATGTATATATATATAATTATACCTACATATATATATCATATCTCTATATCTATATATATTATAATATATCTTATCTCTCTGTATCAATATATTTAATACATATATATTTTTTATTATACTCACTTATATTATATTCTATTCATCTTATGTAACTATTTATATCATATCTAGTTATATATATATCTATATATATATATATATATTATCTCCTATATTCTATATCATATATATATAATATATATATCTTATATATCTATATCTATATTATCTATCTCTATATATATGTATATCTTATATTCTATCATATCTACTCTATATATATGTCTTATATCTAGCTCTCTCTCTATCTATATCTCTAACTCTCTAATATACAATTATATATATTCTCTATATTATCTCTATATCTTATGTCTCTATATCTATTATATATATATTCACTCACCTCTATAACTGTGTGTGTGTTTTTTGTTTATATATATCTCCCTCTATATCTATCTAATCTCTATACTATATTCTCTTATCAATCTTATCTGTATATATATATAGTTGTGGTGTTGGTGTGTTGGTGTGTGTGTTTGTTGGTGTGTGTGTGTGTGTGGTGTGTGTGGGTGCGTGTGTGTGTGTGTGGTGTGTGCGTGTTTTCTATATATATATATCTATATATATATAATATATATATATATATATTAGATATAATATATATATATATGTATGCATCTCTATCTATATAATCGATATCTATATTAATAATAAACAAATACACATACATATCTATATCTATCTATCTATCTATCTATCTATTATATATATATGTATGTATGTATGTATATATATCAATATATAATAATACATATATATATATTTATATATATATATCTCTATTTAAATAATATATATCTATATATATATGTATATCTATAAACCAAATACAAACACACACACATATCTGTAATGTGTGTATGTGTGTGTGTGTGTGTGTGTGTGTGTGGTGTGTGTGTGTGTGTGTGTGTGTGTGTGTGTGGTGTGTGTGTGTGTGTGTGTGTTGTGTGTTTGTTTGTCTGTGTCTGTGTCTTTTATCTATATATATATATATATATATATATATATATATATATATATATATATAGATATATATATTATATATACTTATGTATATATATATATATATATATATATAATATATAGTATTCTATCTATATACATATATAATATATATATCCTATATTATCGATTATATATGTATATATCTATATATATATGCATATAGAATATATGCATATATATATCTATATATATACATATATATATATATATAATATATCTATATATATTATATATATATATATATATATATATATATATAATATATATATGTGATATTTATATCTATATATATTATATATATATATATATATGTATATATATATCTATCTGCTATATATATATATATCTATAGTATAATATCTATCTCTCCATATATACATATATATATATATATCCTCTATTAATATATATCTATATGGATATCTATTTAAATACCTATCTATCTACTTTTTTATTATCTACATTATATATATATTATATATCTTTATGTATATATTCTTATTTCCTATATCTCTATACTATCTCTATATCTATATACTGCTATCTCTTTCTCTATATATAGTCTATCTATCTATTATATCTATCTACTCTGTATCATATGTCTATATCTCGTCATAGTATCCTCTCTCTCTCTCTACTCTATCATCTACTTCTTCTATCTCCTTCTCTCTCTTCTCTCTCTTATCTCTCTCTCTCCTCTTATGTCTATCTATATATATAATTATACTCTACTATAGATCAACATATATAAATGTGTGTGTGGTGGTTTTGTTTATATTATATACATATATATATCTATCTCTTATCTCTGCTATCTTCTCTCTCTCTCTCTCTATCTCATCTATACTGTGTGGTGTGTGTTGTGTGTGTGTGTGGTGTGTGTGTGTGTGTGTGTGTGTGTGTGTGGTGTGTGTGTGTGTGTGTGCTGGGGTGTGTGTGTGTGTGCCGTGGTTTATATATATAGAGTATACTATATATATATATTATTCTTATATATATATATCTATATCTCTATAATCTATCAATATCGATGTTTAATGTAATATATATTATATATCTATATCTATCTATATATAAACAAATACACATACATATCTATATCTACTCTATATCTATCAAAAATTATCTATCTATTTATATATATATGTATGTATGTCTGTCTATATATCCATATATATATATATATATATCTATAGCTATCTATATATATATATATCTATATATATACATATTATATATATATATATATATATATATCTCTATATATATATCATATGTAATCTATATACAGACAATCCAAACGACACACTACATATACGAGTACTGTGTGTATGTGTGTGTGTGTGTGTGTGTGTGTGTGTGTGTGTTGTGTGTGTGTGTGTGTGTGTGTGTGTGTGTCTGTGTCCTGTGTCTGTACTATATATATATATTATATATATATATATTTATCTATATATATATATATCTCTATATCTCTATTATATATTCATAATATATATTGTGTGTGTGGTGTTTGTGTGTGTGCGTTGCGGTGTATGGAAGTATATATGTTACATATATATACATACATATATATACATACATATAGATTACATAGATACATATCATATATATACTACACGCCATATAAAAACATTATAAATACATTTATATAAATACCTTTATATATAATACATATATATAAATACATATATATATATATATATATATATATATATATATATATATATATAAATATATATTTAAAGACATATATATATATACATATATATAACACATCTATTAAATATTACATATATATAAATCATACGTAGTATAATACATACTATATATAAATACATACATACATATAAATACATACATACATACATATATAATATATTTATATATATGTATATATATGTGTGTGTGTGTGTGTGTGTGTGTGTGTGTGTGTGTGTGTGTGTGTGTGTATTGTTTCCAATGAGGAAGGTTGAATGCACAATAACAGAAAACAGGAACCACAATAACAGAAAACGGATTATCTTACATTTGGCAACATACGTTCACCATTATACGTGTTTTTTTTTATCGTTAAATACAGTACAATTGCACTTTTTTTTTCTTTCCACATTAACTTTTTCATGCTAATCGTTTATGGGAAAAATAGTGTTATCTGCAGTCCATTATAAATAAAGAATTTTTATATCCATTTAATACTGATGCCGGCCGACACACCGGTGGGTTCTTTTAGGTTAACGCAGCGAAATAGTTAAGGGGATGTACCAGTGGTAAGCATTCGACTGCAGATCGGAGGTCCCTGTTAATCCCGGGCGTCCCCTCAATTATTATTATTTTTCGATAACTCTTTTCCTAGAGAGAAGACCTTCCCTACAGAATATTACTCTTTCCTGTATATATTCTTAGTTAATCTGACTGACCCACTTAACATTGATCGAGAAAGCTGTGTTCGCTTGTTTTTTGCTGTATTCTATCTCTTTAAGTTTTTTTTTGGTCTTCTTTCTTTCTTTCTTTTTCCTCTTTGTTGTTCTTTTCCTTTGTATGCTTCCTTTTTTCTTTTTTTCTTTTTTCCTCTTTTACTTTTTCCCTTTTTCTTTTTTTCCCTTTTCCTTTTTCCTTTTCTTTTTTTCCCTTTCCTTTTTTTCTTTTCCTTTTTCCTTTTTCCTTGTCTTATTTCTTTTCCAATCTTCCTACAGATATTTACTCCTTTCCGTATATATTCTTAAAGCAGTTATCTGATTTAACCCACTTAACATTGTTCCTTGTCTTCGCTTGTTTCTGAAGCAGGGTTTTTTTTCTCTCTCTCTCTCTAAAGTTTTTACGTTTAACTTTTCACATTTCCTTTTTTTTTCTTTTCTTTTCTTTCCTTTTCCTTTACCTTTTCCTATTTCTATTCTTATCTTTACCTCTTCTTTCTTTCCCTTATAGTCAAATTTCTTTTATATAGTTAGCAAAGTTATCATGCACCATAAGATCACTCTTTGGCTAAATTATAGTTAATGAGTTACAGAAATACTACAGGAAAACTAAAGAAAGAGAAAACGTATGAATGTAAAATGATAACAAATTAATGAGGTGATAATAAAAATGATAATAATAATAATAATAATAATAATAATAATAATAATAATAATAATAACAATGATAATTACTAATTATTACTATTATTATTTTAACAAAAAAGATAACAAAAATAATAGTAACATTACCTAATAATGATATGATAAGAAATTATTATTGTACATATAGTTGAGGATTATAATATAATAGTAGTGATAATAGAACTATAATTGGTAGTTAATGAAATAAAAATATTAAAGTAAGTAATAGTTGTAAAAAATTAACTGAAGGTTCCAAAGAAGAATAATGAGGACAATAATGAGAAAAGCGATTTTAAGAAATATACTAACAAGAAACAGAAACCCTGGCAACCACCACAACACATACACCACTTTTTTAAAATTAAAATATTATTAAAAAGTTCAATTGCCAAAACTCAATCGACAGAGCCAAGAGTCCTGGCCACTCACCCATAAACTTTGTCAGCGTCCCTTAAGTCCTGCTCACCTACATTTAACAGATAGATAAATCAAACAAATAAGTAAAAGATTAAGATATGGGCAGTTACTTCATCTAATTTGGTGTTTGAGATATTAACAACAGCAATTACATCGAGGTAATGGTGACGGTAATAATGCATGAGAGAAGGAACTCATCACAGAAAATTAAGGAAAACACGAAGAGAAAAATATGGAAGTTAATCCACCTTTAGAGGCTCAATAACGATACTTGAGTATTTTTTTTTTTACTCTTCACCTCAAGGTGATTAAACAAGAAAAATATTTATATATTAAGGGGATGTAGCTCAGTGGTAGAGCATTCGACTGCAGATCGAGAGGTCCCTGGTTCAATCCCGGGCGTCCCCTCAATTATTATTATTTTCGATTCGCCTCTGTTCCTAGAGAAAAGACATTCCCTACAGAAGATTACTCTTTCCCTGTATATATTCATAGTATATCTGACTGACCCACTTAACATTGATCCGAGAAAGCCTTGTGTTCGCTTGTTTTTGCTGTATTCTATACTTTTAAGTTTTTTTTCTTTCTTTCTTTCTTTCTTTTTCCTCTTTGTTGTTTCTTTTTCCTTTTATGCCTTTCCTTTTTTCTTTTTTTCTTCTTTCCTCTTTTCCTTTTCCCTTTTTCCTTTTTTCCCTTTTCCTTTTTCCTTTTCTTTTTCCTTTCCTTTTTTTTTCTTTTCCTTTTCCTTTTCCTTGTCTTATTTCTTTTCCAATCTTTTCCTACAGATAATTTACTCCTTCCCGTATATATTCTTAAAGCAGTATCTGATTAACCCACTTAACATTGGTTCAAAAAAGCCTTGTCTTCGCTTGTTTCTGAAGCAGGGTTTTTTTTTCTTCTCTCTCTCTAAAGTTTTTACGTTTAACTTTTCACATTTCCTTTTTTTTCTTTCTTTTCTTTCCTTTTCCTTTACCTTTTCCTATTTCTATTCTTATCTTTTCCTCTTCTTTCTTTCCCTTATAGTCAAATTTCTTTTATCTAGTTAGCAGTTATCATACACCATAAGATCACTCTTTGGCTAAATTATAGTTAATGCGATACAGAAATACTACAGGAAAACTAAGGAAAGAGAAAACGTATGAATGTAAAATGATAACAAATTAATGAGGTGATAATAATAATAATAATAATAATAATAATAACAGTACCAATGATAATTACTATTATTTCTATTATCATTTCAACAAAAAAAATAACAAAAATAATAGTAACATTAACAATAATGATAATGATAATAAAATGATTATTGTATAATAATAGTGAGGATTACAATAATAATAATAGTGGTGATAATAATAATTATAATCGTTAGTTGATTAAAATAAAAATAACAAAAGTAAGTAATAATAAAAAACATGAAATGAAGGTTACAAAGAAAGATAAATGAGGACAATAATGAGAAAAGCGATTTAAGAAATATATAAAAAGAAATAGAAACCTCTGGCAACCCCACAACACATAAGCATACCACTTTTAAAACTAAAATATATAAAGAAAAAAATTACTAGCAGTTATGATGAATATTTGCATCGCTTGGCATCAGATTTCTCGGTTGCAAGCAGAGTTCTTTCGTGGATCAAGTTCATTGCCAAAACTCAATCGACAGAGCCAAGAGTCATGGCCAACTCACCCATAAACTTTTGTCAGCGTCCTAGTCCTGCTCACATACATTAACAGACAGAAAAAATCAAACAAATAAGTAAAAGATTAAGATTAGCAGTTACTTCATCTAATTTGGTGTTGGAGATATTAACAACAGCAATTACAACTAGGTTATGGTGACGGTAATAACGCATGAGGGAAGGAACTCAAGACAGAAAAGTAAGGAAAACACGAAGAGAAAAATCTATATTGGAAGTTAATCCACCTTTAGAGGCTCAGTAACGATACTTTAGTATGATTTTTTTACTCTTCACCTCAAGGTGATTAAACAAGAAAAATACTTGTATATTAAGGGGATGTAGCTCAGTGGTAGAGCATTCGACTGCAGATCGAGAGGTCCCTGGTTCAATCCCGGGCGTCCCCTCAATTATTATTATTTTCGATTCGCCTCTGTTCCTAGAGAAAAGACATTCCCCTACAGAAAATTACTCTTTCCCGTATATATTCTTAGTATATCTGACTGACCCACTTAACATTGATCCGAGAAAGCCTTGTGTTCGCATGTTTTTTTTTTCTGTATTCTATACTTTTAAGTTTGTTTGTTTGTTTTTCCTTTTTCCTATTTGTCTCTTTTTCCTTTTTTGCCTTTCCTTTTTTTTCTTTTCTTTTTTCCTCTTTTACTTTTTCCTTTTTTCCCTTTTCCTTTTTCCTTTTCTTTTTCCTTTCTTTTTTTTCTTTTCCATTTCCTTTTCCTTTTCCTTCATTTTCTTATTTCTTTTCCAGTCTTTTCCTACAGTTAATTACTCCTCCCCGTATATATTCTTAAAACAGTATCTGATTAACCCACTGAACATTAGTTCAAAAAAGCCTTGTCTTCGCTTGTTTCTGAAGCAGCTTGTTTTTTTTTTTTTTCTCTCTCTCTCTCTCTCTCTCTAAAGTCTTTAGTTTAACTTTTCTTTTCCTTTTTTTTGTTTCTTTTCTTTCCTTTTCCTTTACCTTTTCCTATTTTTATTCTTATCTTTTCCTCTTCTTTCTTTCCCTTATAGTCAAATTTCTTTTATCTAGTTAGCAGTTATCATACACCATAAAATCACTCTTTGGCTAAATTATAGTTAATGCGATACAGAAATACTACAGGAAAACTAAAGAAAGAGAAAACGTATGAATGTAAAATGATAACAAATTAATGAGGTGATAATAAAAATATAATAATAATAATAATAATAATAATAATAATAATAATAGTGGTGATAATAATAACTATAATTGTTAGTTAATTAAAATAAAAATATTAAAAGTAAGTAATAATTTTAAAAAATGAAATGAAGGTTACAAAGAAAAATAAATGAGGACAATAATGAGAAAAGCGATTTAAGAAATATATAAAAAGAAACAGAAACCTCTGGCAACCCCACAACACATAAGCATACCACTTTTTAAAATTAAAATATATAAAGAAAAAAATTACTAGCAGTTATGATGAATATTTGCATCGCTTGGCATCAGATTTCTCGGTTGCAAGCAGAGTTCTTTCGTGGATCAAGTTCATTTCCAAAAGTCTATCGACAGAGCCAAGAGTCATGGCCAACTCACCCATAAACTTTTGTCAGCGTCCTAGTCCTGCTCACATACATTAACAGACAGATAAATCAAACAAATAAGTAAAAGATTAAGATATGGGCAGTTACTTCATCTAATTTGGTGTTGGAGATATTAACAACAGCAATTACAACTAGGTAATGGTAACGGTAATAACGCATGAGAGAAGGAACTCATGACAGAAAAGTAAGGAAAACACGAAGAGAAAAATCTATATTGGAAGTTAATCCACCTTTAGAGGCTCAATAACGATACTTTAGTATGATTTTTTACTCTTCACCTCAAGGTGATTAAACAAGAAAAATACTTCTATATTAAGGGGATGTAGCTCAGTGGTAGAGCATTCGACTGCAGATCGAGAGGTCCCTGGTTCAATCCCGGGCGTCCCCTCAATTATTATTTTCGCTTCGCCTCTGTTCCTAGAGAAAAGACATTCCGTACAGAAGATTACTCCTTCCTGTATATATTCTTAGTATATCTGACTGACCCACTTAACATTGATCCGAGAAAGCCTTGTGTTCGCATGTTTTTGCTGTATTATTTACTTTTAAGTTTTTTTCTGTTTCTCTCTCTCTCTATCTCTCTCTTCCTTTTTTGCGTTTCTTTTTCTTTTCCTTTTTTTTTATTATTTTTTATTATTTTTTTTTTTTACTCATCACCTCAAGTTGATTAAACAAGAAAAATGCATAATATAAAGGGGGTGTAGCTCAGTGGTAGAGCATTCGACTGCAGATCGAGAGGTCCCTGGTTCAATCCCGGGCGTCCCCTCAATAATTAGTTTCGATTCGCCTTTATTCCTAGAAAAAAAGACATTCTCTACAGAAAATCACTCTTTCCTGTATATATTCTTCGTATATCTGACTGACCCAGTTGACATTGGTCCGAGAAAGCCTTGTGTTCGCTTGTTTTTCCTGTATTATTTACTTTTTTTCCTGTGTCTGTTTTCTCTCTCTTCCTTTTTTGCCTTTCTTTTTCTTTTCTTTTTTCTTTTTTTTCCTTTTTCCTCTTTTCCTTTTCCCTTTTTCCTTTTTTGCCCTTTTTCCTCTTTCAATTTTCCTTTTCCTTTCCCTGTTATTCTTTCTTTTCTATTTCCTTTTCCTTTTCCTTCATTTTCCTATTTCTTTTCTTTCTTTTTCCCTTTCCTTTTTCTTGTCTTATTTCTTCTCCAATCTTTTTTTTTCCGTTTCTTTTCTCTTATTTTCTTTTGCTTCTTTTTCTTTATAGTCAAATATCTTGTATCTAGTTGGCAAATTTATCAACACGCACCATTAGATCAGCCTTAGGCTAAATTAAAGTCTAGTTATTGAATTACAGAAATACTATAGGAATCCAAATGAGAAACCTAATGAAAGAGAAAAACATAAACATGATAGCAACAAACTAATAATAATATTAATAATAATAATAATAATAATAATAATAACAGTAATAATAATTATTATGATAATCATTATTATTACCAACTTATTATAACAATGACGGTAAATGTTATTATTATTATTATTATTATTATTATTATTATAACAACGATAACAAAAATAACAGTACATTAACAATAATGATGAAAATAATAATTATTATAATAATAATAATTAAATCAATAATACGAGCGGTGATAATAATAAATAATGAGAGCTATAATAGTTAGTTCATTACAAAAAAGATTTCAATAAGATAATACAGAGAACAAGAACTGATGGTTACAAATATAAATGAGGACAACAATGATGAAAAAGGGATAAAAAATATATATATATAAGAAACAGAAACATCTGGCAACCTCAAAACACCTAAGTATACCACTTTTAAAAATATTTTTTTATATAAAAAAAACACTAGCAGATATGATGAACATCTGCATCGCTCGGCAACAAATTTCTCAGTTGCAAGCAGAGTTCCTTCGTGGATCAAGTTCATTGCCAAAGTCAATCGACAGAGCCAAGAGTCATGGTCAACTCACCCATAAACTTTTGTCAGCGTCTTAGTCCTGCTGACAAACATTAACAGACATATAAATAAAACAAATAAGAAAGAAAAAGATTAATATATGGGCAATTACTAAATTTCATTTTCTGCTTCATATATTAACAGCAATTACAACTAGATTTAAAAAGAAAGAAAAAGATAACGATAGCAAAGCAGGACAGAAGGGAACTCATTACAGAAAAGAAACGAAAATAAGAAAGACAATAATATTAATAATAATAATAATAATAATAATAATAATAATAATAATGATAATAATGGAAATTAGGAAAATGTTAATGATAATGATAATAATGATAACAAACTCTCTATATCATGAAAAAGTGTAGTTAATCAAGAGATGGAGGCTCAGTAACGATACACTGATATGGTAACATTTTTTACTTTTCGCCTCAAAAGTAGAGTGAATAACTAAGAAAATATATAACGGTCCATTTAGAAGGGGACGTAGCTCAGTGGTAGAGCATTCGACTGCAGATCGAGAGGTCCCTGGTTCAACCCCGGGCGTCCCCTCATTTCTTGACAATTTTGAAAGGTGTCTCGGTAACCAATATGATTTTTTTTTTTTTTTTTTTTAGGGAGTTTGAGTTGACAGTTTTGCGTTCAAAGCATTCGTTTTAGGAAGTAACGTTTTTTTATTTTGTGATTACCGAATTTACCGATTTTTAAGGTTTTGAATACAAAGGTATATAAATATATGGGACGCAGAAGCCGCCATTCTTGGGAGGGGGTAAGAAGCCAGTGCCATCCGTATCATCCAAATACAGAAAAGAGCAACGAATCTGCTGTCCCATTAAGAAGTGTAAAACAATGTGTTGGATCATGACTAAAGGCGTAAAGACACACCATT
>NC_051386.1:12983352-12990852 GCF_015228065.2 Penaeus monodon | reverse complement strand
ATGTCTGTCTTTCTGTTTTTAGTCTGCCTCTATCTGTCTGCCTGCCTTCTCTGCTCTCTCTCTCTCTCTCTCTCTCTCTCTCTCTCTCTCTCTCTCTCTCTCTCTCTCTCTCTCTCTCTCTCTCTCTTGTCTATCTCTTGTCTGTCTGTCTGGTTTCTCTCTCTCTCTCTCTCTCTCTCTCTCTCTCTCTCTCTCTCTCTCTCTCTCTCTCTAGTCTATCTCTTTCCTAGTATCTCTCTCTCTCTCTCTCTCTCTCTCTGGAAAGAAAAGAAAAAAAAACAAACACAATAACTTGCTAAAGAAAACATTAATCTTTCCTTAGGTGGAAACGCCCAAGTAGTTCTCAAGCTTCAACACCTTTTATGGTATTTCTAGAAACGTTTCGGATTTCGGTGTTTGTGTGTGTGTTGTTTCTTTAGTGTGTTGTTGTGTGAGTGTGTTGCTGTTTGAGTGTGCTGTTTCTTTAGTGTGTTGTGCGAGTGTGTTATCATTTTAGTTTGTTGTTGTTTGAGTGGGTTGTTGTGTGAGTGTGTTGTTGTTTGAGTGTGTTGTTGAGTGTGTTGTTGTTTGAGTGTGTTGTTGTGTGAGTGTGTTGTTGTTTGAGTGTTGTTTTTAGTGTGTTTTGTTTGAGTGTGTTGTTGTTTGAGTGTGTTGTTGTTGAGTGTTGTTTAGTGTGTTGTTGTAGTGTGTTGTTGTTTGAGTGTGTTGTTTTGGTTTGATTGTGTATGTTTTTAATGTGTTGTTTTTTGTTTGTGTTGCTGTTCGAGTGTGTTGTTTTTGTTTGTTGTTGCTGTTTGACTGTGTTGTTTTTGTTAGTGTGTCTGTTGCTGTTCTTTGAGTGTGTTGTTGTTTAAGGGTGAGCTTTTTTTTTTTTTTTTTTTTTTTTTTTTTAGGTGTGTTCATGAGTGTGGTTGTTTTTTCCTTGAGTGTGTTTTGTTTGTTGTTTTGGTGTATGTTTTTTTTTCGTTTTGAGTGTTTTTTGAGTCGTGTTTCTTTTATAATGGGTGTCTTTGTTTGACTGTTTTTTTTTTTTTTTTTTTTTTTTGGGGGGGGGGTTGTTGTGTTTTTGTTTGAGTGTTGTTGTTTGACTGTTGTTTTTGTTTGAGTGTGTTGTTGTTTAAGTGTGTGTTGTTTTTTGAGTGTGTGTTTTGTCTGAATGTGTTGCTGCTTGAGCGTGTTTTTTGTTGTTTGAGTGGGTGTTGTTGTTTGGGTGTGTGTTGTTTTTGTTTGAGTATTTTAAGTCCGTTTTTTTGTTTGAGTAGGTGTTCTTGTTAGAGTGTGTGTTTTGTTTGGTTGTGTTGTTGAGTGTGTTGTTTTGTACGACTTTTTTGTTGTTTGAGTGTGTTGTTGTTTAAGTGTGTTTTTTTGTTTTGAGTGTGTGTTGTTTTTGTTTGAGAGTATTGTTGTTAGAGTGTGAGTTTGTGTGTGTTGTTTTTTGTTTGGGTGTATTGTTGTTAAAGTGTGTTTGAGTGTGCTGTTTTTGTTTGAGTTGTATATTGCTGGGTAAGTTGTTTTGCGTGTGTTGTTGTTTGAGTTTGTATTGTTTTTGCTTGAGTGTGTCTTGTTGTTCGAGTTTGTATTGTTTTTGTTTGTGTGCTGTCGTTTCATTGTCTGTTGTTTTTCTTTGAGTGTGTAGTTGTTTGAGTGTGTTATTGATTGTGTTGTTTTTGTTTGTGTGTTGTAATTTGTATAGTGTTTGGGTGTGTTGTTCATGGGTGTGATGTTTTGTTTACGTTGTTGTTTGAGTGCATTGTTGTTGGTTGAGCATGTTTTTTCTTTGAGTGTGTTATTGCTTAAGTTTGTTATTGTTTGAGTATGTTGCTGTTTGAGTGTATTGTTGTTAGAGTGTGTTGTTGTTTTTGTGTGTGTTTGTGTTTTGCTGTTGTTATTTTTGATTGTGTGTTGTTTGTTGTTTGAGTGTGTATTGTTTGAATGCATTGTTATTTGGGTGTGTTTTGGGTGTGTTGTTACTGATTGATGGTGTTGTTGTTTGAGTGTGTTGTTGTTTGAGTGTGTTGTTTTTTTAGTGTGTTGTTGTTTTTACTTAAATATGTTGTTTTTGTTTGAGTTCATTCTTTCTGTTTGAGTGTGTTATTGTTTGAGTGTGTTGTTGTTTGGGTGTGTGTTTTTGAGTGTTTTTTTTCCAATGTGTGTAATTATTTGGGTCTGTTATTGTTTGCGTGTACGTTGTTGTTTGAGTGTGTTGTTCTTTCATAGTGTGTTTTGTTTGAGTGTGTTTTTGTTTGAGTTTATGTTTTGTGTGTCTGTTGTTGTTTGGTTCGTTGTTTGAGTTGTGTTGTTATTTGAAGGTGTGCTGCTGTTTGTGTGTGTTGTTGTTTCAGTTTGTTGTTGTTTCAGTCTGTTATTGTTTATGTTTTTGTGTTATTTTTGTTTGTGTTTGTTGTTTGAGTTTGTTGTTTTTGTTTGAGTGTGTGTTGTTTGAATGTGTGTTCCTGCCGTTTGAATATGTTCTAATTTGCGTGCGTGTTGTTTGAGTGTGTGTTATTGATTGTGTGTTATTTTTGTTTCAGTGCATTGTTGTTTGTGTTGCTGTTTGAGTGTTCTTGATGAGTGTGCTTTTTGTTCGTTATATAAGTGTGTGTTGTTGTTGTTTGAGTGTGTTATTGTTTGAGTGTATGTTTTGTTTAAGTGTGTGGTGTTGTTAGAGTGTGTCGTTCTGTAGTGTTTTGTATTTTAAGTGTGTTGTTATTTAAGTGTGTTATTTTCTTTGAGTGTGTTGTTTTTGTTTGAGTGTATTGTTGTTTGAGTGTGTTGTTGTTTAAGTGTATGTTTTGCTTAAGTGTGTGGTGTTGTTAAAGTGTGTTGTTGTTTGTGTGTGTTGTTTTTGTTCGAGTGTGTTATTTTCGTTTAAGTGTGTGTTGTTTGAGTTTGTGTTTTTGTTTGAGTGGGTGTTGTTTTAGTGTATGTGTTGTTGCTTGGGTGTGTTTGAGTGTTTTTTTGTTGTTGTTTTTTTGGGGGGTGTATTGTTGTTTGAGTGTGTACTGTTTGAGTGTGTTGTTTTTGTTTGAGTACGTTTGTGTACTTTTGTTTGAGTGTGTTATTGTCTGAATGTGTGTTGAGTTTATATTTGTTTGAGTGTGTGTTGTTTGAGTTTGCATTGTTTTTGTTTGAATGTGTGTTATTGTTTTAGTGTTGTTTTTATTTCATTGTCTGTTGTTTTTGTTTGAGTGTGTTATTGATTGAGTGTGCTTTTTTGTTTGCGTCGTAGTTTGTACTGTGTTTGGGTGTGTTATTTTTTGTTTGAATCTGTGTTGTTTGAGTGCATTGTTGTTTGGGTGTATTGCTGTTTAAATGTGTTGTTTTTGTTTCAGTGTGGGTTTTTTTTTTCAGTATGTGTTATATATTGTTTGAGTGTTTGTTGTTGTTTGAGTGTATTTTTATTTGAGTGTGTTGTTGGGTGGGTGTTGTTGTTTGAGTGTGTTGTTTTTGTTTGAGCGTGTTGTTGTTTGAGTGCGTGTTTTTTATTTAAGTATGTTTTTGTTTGAGTGCGTTCTTGTTTTAGTGTGTGTTATTATTTAAGTGTGTTGCTGTTTGAGTGTGTTGTTGTTGCTGTTGTTGTTTTTAGTATGTGTAATTGTTTATGAATGTGTTATTGTTTGAGTGTGTTATTGTTTGAGTGTGCTGTTGTTTGAATGTGTGTTGTTGTTTGGGTGTCTTGTTTTTGTTTGAGTGTATGTTGTTTGAGTGTGTTGTTGTTTGAGTGCATGTTGTTCTTGTTTGAGTGTGTGTTATTGTTTGAGTGTGTTGCTGTTTGAGTTTGTTGTTGTTTGGGTGTTTTTTGTATGGGTAATTGTTTGTGTTATTGTTTGAGTGTGTTTTTGTTTGAGTGCGTTGTTGTTTGGTTGTATTGTTATTTAAGTGTGTTGTTGAGTGTGTTGTTGTTTGAATGTATGTTATTGTTTGGGTGTGTCGTGTTGAGTGTGTTTGTTTTTTGAGTGTGTTGTTTGTGGTTTGTTGTCTGAATAGTGTTGGTGTTTAGGTGTGTGTTGTTGAGTGTGTGTTGTTTGGGTGTGTGTTGTTGTTTTTTTATCTTGTTTTTTTGCATGTGTTGTTGTTTGAGTGTGTTGTTTGATTTTATGTTTTTGTTTGTGTGTTGTTTGATTTAATGTTTTTGTTTGTGCGTTGTCGTTAGGTGCGTTGTTTGAGTGTGTGTTGCTGTTTGTGTGTGTTGTTGAGTGTGTTGTTGTTTCAGTGTGTTATTGTTTGTTTTTATTTGTTTTTTTTTTGTGTTTGAGTGTTTTGCTGTTTGAATGTGTTCTTATTTGAGTGCATGTTGTTTTTGTTTGGGTGTGTGTTGTTTGAGTGTGGTATTGATTGGGTGTTTTTCTTTTTTTTTTTTTTTTCTTTTTTTGGGTGCATTGTTGTTTGTGTTGTCGTTTGAATTTTCTTGATAAGTGTTTTTTTTCGAGTGTGAGATGTTGTTTGAGTGCGTGTTCTTAGTTGAGTGTGTATTGTTTTTTGTTTGAGTGTGTGTGTTGTTTGATGTTGTTTGTGTGCTGTTGTTTGAGTGTGTTGTTGTTTGAGTGTATTGTTATTTGAGTGTGGTGTTGGGTGTGCTGTTCTTGTTTGAGTGTGTGTTGCTGTTTGAGTGTGTTGTTGTTTGCGTGTATTGTTCTTTGTTTTTGTTTGTGTTGTTTGATATTATGTTTTTGTTTGTGCGTTGTTGTTGGGTGCGTTGTTTGAGTGTGTTGCTGTTTGAATGTGTTCTTATTTGAGTGCATGTTATTTTTGTTTGGGTGTGTGTTGTTTGAGTGTGTTACTGATTGGGTGTATGTGTGTTTTTCTTTTTTTTTTTCTTTTTTCTTTTTTTGGGTGCATTGTTGTTTGTGTTGTCGTTTGAATGTTCTTGATAAGTTTTTTTTGTTCGAGTGTGAGATGTTGTTTGAGTGCGTGTTCTTAGTTGAGTGTGTATTGTTTTTTGTTTGAGTGTGTGCTGTTGAGTAAGTTGTTGTTTGAGTGTGCTGTTGTTTGAGTGTGTTGTTTTTGAGTGTATTGTTCTTTGAATGTGTTACTGTATGAGTGTATGTTTTGTTTAAGTGTGTGGTGCTGTTTGAGTGTGTGTTGTTGTTTGAGTGTGTTCTTGCTTGAGTGTGTTGATTTTTGTTTGTGTTATTTTTGTTTGAGTGTTGTCTGATGAGTTGTTGTTTGAGTGTATTGTTATTTTAGTGTGTTGTTGAATGTGTGTTGTTGTTTGGGTGTGTTTTTGAGTGTTATTTTTGTTTCAGTGTGTGTTGTTGTTTGTGGGTTGTTGTTCGAGTGTGTGTTGTTGTTTGGATGTGTGTTGTTGTTTGAGCTTGTATTGTTGTTTCAGAGTGTGTTGTTGTTTGGGTGTGTTGTTTTTTTTGTTTCAGTGTGTTGTTGTTTGTGGGTTGTTTGAGTGTGTGCTGTTGCTTGGGTGTGTCGTTGTTTGAGTGTGTTTTTGTTTTAGTGTGTTGTTGTTTGAGTGTGTTATTTTTCTATGAGTGTTGTTCTTTGAGTGTGTTGTTGAGTGTATATTTTTGTTTGAGAGTGTGTTGTTGTCTGAGTGTGTGTTGTTGTTTGGGTGGGTATTGTTTTTTGTTTTTAGTGTGTGTTGTTGTTTGGGTGTTGTTGTTTGAATGTGATGTTTTTTGTTTGTTTTTTTTTTGCGTGTGTTTGTGTTTCAGTGTTTTTGTTGATGAGTGTGTTGTTTTTGTTTGATTGTGTGCTGTATGAGTTTATTGTTGTTTGAGTGTGTTTTTTGTGTTTTGTGTTTTTTGCGTGTGTGTTGTTTTTGTTTGAGTGTGTGTTCTTGTTTGAGAGTGTTGTTTTTCTTTTGAGTGTTGTTTGAGTGTGTTACTGATTGTGTGTTGTTGTTTGAGTGTGTATCGTTGTTTGGGTGTGTTGTTGAGTGTGTTGTTTTTGTCTGACTGTATTGTTGTGTGTTTTTGTTTCAGTGTGTTGTGTTGTCTGAGTGTGTTATTGATGTTTTTTTTAGTGCTGTTTTTCTTTTGAGTTGTGAGTTGTCTTGAGTGTGTGCTGTTGTTTGAATGTGCATTGTTTTTTGTTTGAGTGTGTTGCTGAGTATATTATTTGAGTTTGTTGTTGTTGTTTGGGTGTGTTGTTGAGTGTTGTTTTTGTTTCAGTGTGTTTGTGGGTTGTTTGAGTGTGTTATTGTTTGAGTGTATGTTGTTTTCATTTCAGTGTGTGCTGTATATGTGTGTTGTTTAAGTGTATGTTGTTTTTATTTGAGTGTGTGTTGTTGTTTGAGTTGTGGTGTGTGTGTTTTGATGTGTGTGTTGTTGGGTTTGTAGTTGTTGTTGTGTGTTTGTAGTGTTGGTGTTTGTTGTTGGTGTGTTGTTGAGTGTTGTTGTTTGAGTGTGTTTTTGTTGTTTTAGTGTGTTGTTTTTGTTTGAGTGTGTGTTGTTTGAGTGTGTTGTTTGGTTTTGTTGTTGAGTGTATTGGTTTTGTCTGACTGTGTTATTTGAGTTTTTGTTTTTTTTTGTGTGTTTTGTTTGAGTTTTTTTTCTTTTGAGGTGTGTTTAGTGTTTTGTTTTTTGTTGTTATTTTTTGAGCGATTTTTGTTTGTTGTATTGTTATTGGAGATTTTTTTGATGTGTTTGTTTTTTTTTTGATTATGTCTTGTTTTTGTTGAGTGGGTTGGTTGGTTTTTTGGGGTTATTGTTTGAGTGCCAGTTGTTTTTGTTTGAGTGTGTTGTTATTTGAGCGTGTTGTTTTTGTCTGAGTGTTTTTTGTGTGTTTTAGTTTCAATTTTTTGTGTTGTTGTTTTGTTGTTGTTGTTTTTTGTGTTTTTGTTGAGTGAATTTTTTTTTGAGTGTGTTTGCTGAGGTGTGTTGTTTTTTTGGGTGTGTTTTTTTGAGTGTTTTGTTTGTTTTTGAGTTTGTTTTTGGTGGGGTTTTTTTTGTTTGTTTATGTTTTTTTTTTGTTTGATGCGGTTTTTTTCAGTGTGTGTTCTTTTTTTTGGTGTGTTATTGTTTGAGTGCCAGTTGTTTTTGTTTGAGTGTGTTGTTGTTTGGTGTGTTATTGTTTGGGTGTGTTTTGTTGAGTGTGTTTGTTCGTTTGTTTGTTTTTATGAGTGTGTTGTTTGGGTGTTGCTGTTTGAGTGTGTTGTTTGGGTGGTGGTGTTGCATGAGTGTGTGTTTTTTTTTGTGTGTTTTGTTTTTTTTTGGTTTGATTGTTTTTGTTTTTTTAATTGTTTTTTTTTTTTTTTTTTTTTTTCGGGTTTTGTGTTTCAGTGTTTTTTTTGTTTGGTTTTTGTTTTGTTGGAGTGTTTTTGATGAGTTTTTTTTTTTTTTTGTTTGTTTTTTCTGTTTTTGTTGAGTGTGTTGTTTTTTTTGAGGTATGCTGTATGAGGGTATTTTTGTTTGGGAGTGTGTTTTTTTGGGTTTTTTTGGGTTTTGCGGTTGTTGTTTTTTTTGAGTGTGTTTTTTTGAGAGTGTTTTTTTTCTTTTGAGTGTTTTTTTGAGTGTGTTACTGATTGTGTGTTGTTTTTTGAGTTTG
>NC_051386.1:12963352-12978352 GCF_015228065.2 Penaeus monodon | reverse complement strand
TGTTATCATCATCACTTTTATTATCCTTATTATCATTATTATTATGATACATATTATCTATATATGTTGTGTATGTATTTATATACGGTTTGTATATTAACTTATTATATTATTATTATATTATATTATTATTATTATTATTTATTATTATTATTATTATATTATATTATATTTATTATATAATTAATTATCTACATTAACATTTTACATCAAAGGTCATATAGCATTACGATAAAGTACTGTAGCGAAAAGAGTAAAATTATTTAACGATTAGGATAAGTGGCAGAAGTAGGGGATGAAGAAGAGGAGAGGGAAAAGAGAAGAAAAGACCCTGCAAAATCAGTTGAGGCGAGGGCTGAGGAGCAAGGTAGGGATTGATCCTCTACATTAGGCCTCAGTCTCCGCTTCCTAACCCCCTCCCCCCCCCCCACACACACACAACGACAACACAACAACGAGCAAGGGATTAGGGGGGAGGATCATCTTGCCAAGGCGTTCCTATTATATATAGAAATTACGTTGTTTTAAAAATACAATGTCTAAGGCAGTTTCGTCTTACGCTAAGAAGGACAGCCTGAGATCAGGTCAATGTGCACCTGGAACTTCGTTATAGTAAAGTGAATTAAAATTAGCATTACTTCTGTAAACTTGGTCCTGTTATTGTTGTTGAAATTGTTTCTGTTGTCGTGACTTCTGTATTATCAGTCCTCATCTAACTGAACTTAAGAAATTGCTAAGAATGTACCAGAAATTTCTTCCTTTTCTTTTATTGTTCGTAAAGTCTGAAACACATCCCAACCACAACCAGCTGACCCATTACGTCATAGACCCGAGGCATTGTGGGTAACACGGTGGGTTAAACAGGCTGAGTGCGAGGCATTGAAGCCGCAACAGGTGATCATACGTCAAAATGCTATTTATGTGTTGCGTAACTGGGTGTAACAATAATCCCGATTACAGTACAAATGTTGTGCCCTCATCATTCTCTGCACGTTTTGCCTTTGGAGTTTTCTTTTTCCTGATTGAATATTGTGCCTTTATAGAAGTGGTAACTTGTCCATCCAAAGAAAAACAGACAAATAAGACCGATGTGCTTCGAAGAAAATGTACAAGTATGAGTAACAATTTTATGATTTAAAAAAAAAGTGTGTGTGTGTGTGTGTGTGTGTGTGTGTGTGTGTGTGTGTGTGTGTGTGTGTGTGTGTGTGTGTGTGTGTGTAGAAAGGCCGTCAGACCTCTTTGTAAAGGATCAGACCTGGGGAAACGTTTTTGAGGGTCATATGTTTTCAAGGCCTTACCGCATTTTATATCAATAGCATTTCGATATAGAGGTATGGACATGTATACATCAAGTGAGCATTGTGGGTTTCTAGATAATGTATTGCTAGTGCTGCAAATACATAAAAAATGGAAGACATAAATCCTCTAGTCTTTGTTAAAAAAAATATTTCGACAGAAAACAAAAGTTATTTTTGTTATAGTTGCTGTGCTTGCCTTAATCCCCTATTCGAGGGAACTAGTTTAGGTTCATTTCTGCCTACAGACTGGGATCTTCCTTTTGTCAGGTGGGAATATCTCAGGACGTGGGGATGCTGTGTGATCACATCTAAATCATACATAAATTTAGAACCAAGAACCATCCTGTCTTCAGGAATCAGAGCTGATATGTCCACTTTCTTTTCATCAGTCTACCTCCCTGTAGGAAACTGAAGGAGCCCTCATCTTTGGGGACAATGGTCGACAACTGGACCTCTGCATCTCTAGTATTCTTACCATTGCAAATGTCCTCGGTATTAATGTGTCAGATGGCTTGAGGTTCCAGATAAACCCTCAGAGCCTGTTGACGGCCTAAGTCATTTTTAACCATTTTGCCAAAATAATACCGAGGTTTTGGTCACGGGAGCAGCAGTTTTAGGAAGGACTAGGTTAGAGTCATCTTCTGAACTAACGTCAGAGACTGCTCTGATTTAATTTCATACCTGGAGGGGCCAGCCTATATGTATTTCTGGAGAAATATAGTCTGGATGAATAATTGCCTTGACTGATTTAGCTGTTGGTTTGGGAGAACCAGGCTGAGGACTTTTTATCACTGTTGTCACCAACATTGTTATCAGTCAGAGTGGTTTGGCCAAGGGGGAGTTAGGTAGCCAATCAAAGGACCTACTGGAGTCCAACTAGGCAGTGACAGCCTACTCGAGGAAAAACGCCAATTGATCAGACAATGCCAGGATCAGGTCAACCACTTTGCTAGAATAAGTATGCTTCAAGGCCTAATAACATGTAGCACCATGCAGCTTCTAAAACTCCGAATCTTCACAATATACATGTTAATAGACTAGCACCCACCTCTCCCCAGTAGGATGACGACCTTAGTAAGAAAAAGCTAGGGAAAGACGTTCATGCCCTTGTACAACATGGTAGTTCCAGTTAAGGGATGTTCCTTCCAAAATAAATATTGGAAGCTGCTCAGCTTAGGCGTGCTTGTCATTAGTTCCTTGGGCAATTTCCTTCGTCTGTGGTATCTCACAGAGGGAAGGGGTAATGACGCCTACTTTTTGGAAAATAAGGGCTTTTTGGTTCTTTGAAAAGTGAGGAGAAATTCAAGAGAGGATAGCATGCACAAGAAATATGAAATTTCATCATAATGCATTTCCATTATATATGCTATTCTATTTTTCTACAACATTTGGCTGTGTTTGTGTACGAATTGGAGTATCCCAGTTAATTTCCCCAAGTACCCTTTTAATGGCCATTACATGAGGATGAATTTTATCTAAATGTCCTGACCTAGGATAGAACCCAGGGCAGTATTCACAAAAGATCATAGATTACTGGATTTGTCTATAATTGGAAAATATCTTTGCCTCCACTGTTTTGTGTATAATTCATTAAATTCATTATTTTGACACCTGACGTTTGCTTATGGCTTGGGCAAGGTAGTTTAAGACAGGTATCCTCACTCTGTCTTGATGAAAATCTTAGTTGGCAACTTCTGAGCTGAGCATCTACTTTTTTTCCTTTAATTCCCTTTAAATATTAAATACTTCTATCATGGTTATTAGTAAACAATGTTCAAAGAAAATGCACAGATTGACCGGGCCAAATAAAGGGGCAGAACTAATAACATCATCACATTTAGCCAATGAGAGTGCACTCTAAGATACCAGATATAGCCAGATATATAATTGGTTTGTATGATTTACTTGATATTGTTATAATTACAAGAAATAAAACAAAATTCCCCTCCTTTATATATAATAGCGAAGAGTTCTTTACCATTACTAACCGCCAGAATACTCTTGGGAAAGAGTCAATTTCGTTTTTGGGTTCACAACAGGTTAAATGGAAGTGGAGCTACCTTGGCTTGGGTGAGGGTTCAGAAGGTCTATCTTTAACTTGCCCCAATATTACAAAGACATCAATAATTCAGTTTTACATTAACTAAAGATAACCAAATCGGTAACTATACGAGAATTGTGAACCCCTATGATTTCTTGTTAAATGTTAAAAACCCTGCATGTTGCCTGCAATGTTATGTTCGATAAATACAAAGGACACCGTTCGCTTTCATAGCTGATGTAATGTCAACAAATATAGAGGGTGCCATGTGTACATATGAATTATGAAATATATTAGATGTGTAATATAATTATAATCGTGATATGGGTGAGACTCATTGCAATATAAATTATTTAATATTATATTGGACTAGCACCTCGGGTCTATTACATAAAGATGAATTTTTAGATGATAGTTATATCTTTGAATGTGGCAACAGTGAAAGTCATAGACGAAATAACTAGGGACAGTCTGCAGCTTATACTCCTAGTCTCGATCCCGATTCCACTTGAAATGTTTTAGGACAGCCCTTCAGTAAATTTGTCAAAGAAAATTCTATGGCTTTTCACGAAATACCGGTCCTAGTTGTGTAAATTAGGAGGATTTGTAACCTTAGACTTGCATGACCATCCCGGCAAATTTAGGAAATACACGTTTTTTTTTATATATCCCCTCAACATAGTTTAGTATTGTACACCTCACATGTTTTAATGTGCGACTAATTCCTGAAATAATAATAATGATAATTAAGTTCTCTCCGCTACTTTAAAAATACTGAATGAAAGATTTCTTATGAAAGTACGTGGCAGGGTTGATGCAAATGAGAAAACGCTGCCTATGTTCTGCTAATTACGCTGTCCTTCATTTTTTCTTTGCCTTTTCTATCAAAACTTACTCTTTGATATATGATGACCTTAAATCAAAAAATGAAATTTGTATGATCAGCAGCCATAACGGCATTGACTGCTCCCTGTAAAAAAATATCTCTCAAGGCACATTTCAGCCGCTTCTCCCAAGCAACTTTTTACGGTATTCTTCATTTTTTTCCTTTGCCATGTATCATTTTCCTTGTTCTGTCTTTCTTTCGTTCATTAATTTGTTCACTCTTTCCCCTGTTTATATATTATCTCTTTCTAACTTATTTTCTTTCTCTGCCTCTCATTATTTATAAATTTTGGAAATTTTTCTGCCGCGTCAACATCGAAGGTGCCAGACAAAGGTTACATAGCATTATGACAAAGAATTCTGGTGAAAAGGGTAAAAATTAGTAAACGATTAGGATAAGTGAACAGAAGAAGGGATGAAGAAGAAAAGGAAAGGAAAGTAGAAGAAAAGACCTTGCAAAATTAGTTGAGTTCCGCCTCCTTAGCCCCCCCCCCCCGGCAACAACGAGCAAGGGACTGGGAAGGGTACCTCATTAATTCTTTTCAGTCTCATTCACTCATTCTTCATACATGTCAAATCCTTTCTTTTTCCCTTTATCTGTCTGACCGAACCGTAGGTATCACTATCACTAGCTTTCCTGCCCACTCATGGACCAGCCATGCTTTCTTGCTCACTTTAAATCTGATCTGCTGCACCTCAAACTCTTCTACATTTCTGCCCAAAGTCACATTGTTCATAAAACAAGTCTCGTCCGAAAATTTAAGTAGCTCTGGGAAAATATTTCTCCAACAGACTCTATACCACCATTGGCCAATTACCTACTGTGAACGTCATCAAGGCTTCCTGCGCTTTTTTGTGATTCACGTTTGGTGCATAAGCACTCCAAAGGCAATTTCCTTTGGAATTAGTTCTCAGATTAAAGATATCTATTGATGAGCACTATTCAAGTGATTCTGAAGAAAAGATGTTGGCTAATGGTTAATGGTTAGAAGAAATAAGTGTGCTAGACATAAAAGGTCATATATGGTAAAGTATTGTGGCAAAAAGGATGGGAAAGAGTTATTGATCAGGATAAGATGTGTTAATGTCAAAGGTTGTAGAATGCTGTAGGAAAGAATATTAGTGAACAGGATATAGAGGAGGAGCAAATGGAATACAGTGGGGATCTGTAAAAGGATGTGGTTAAAGATATAGAGTGATCAGATCAAATCGAGGAAGGGAGAGTAACACAGTATGGGAAAACTGTAAAAAAGCTATTATGAACCAATCAAATGGTTAATGGTTGGTTAATGGTTAAAAGCAAAACAAATGTGCTAGACATCTAAGGTCATGTAGCACAACAGGGAGGTACAGTAAAGGGTTAGTGAAGCGGAGTTGACTGAGTACTTATTTGCTATGTCAACTATCTAGAATATTGAGAAGGTTAAAGGTAGGTAAAGGAGATGATGAGTGAATGAGTTAAGGTAGGGTTAGTTAAGGGGATTAGGTCAAGTGAAGGATATATGTAGGAGAGCTATGCTTTAGTTGATCTATGAGTGATAATGGTTACAGTGCGTGTTGGAGAATTTGAAAGGGATGAGAGGGGGAAGTTGTTGTATCGGGAGGGGTATCAGGGGGTAGAGGATCTGGGGATGGGCACAGTTGTGACATAAGAGATTCACGTGTGTACCCAGGAGGGAGTGGAAGGGATAGAGGGGATGGAGGGAGGGTTATTGTAGGTGGAGCTGGATTTAGGGGGATGGGCTGTATTGAGAGGGAGTAGGAGGAAGGGGTGTAGGGGGAATATGAGTAGGAGGAGGATGGATATCATCAGTCACTTTGAGTGTGAAGGGAGCAGAAGTCGTGGGATTTGAGGGTGGATGAGGGGTTTTGGTGTCAGTTTGGGACTCAAGTAGATAATTTTGAATATCTTCAAGAGTTTCTGTAAAGGAGTTGGTTGGGGAGTTTTGTGAGACAAATGTTTTCTTATGAGGGGGGGGGAAGAGGAGAATGGTGTCTGAGGAGTAGAGGCAAAGGTAGGTGGAGTTGGGTGTGTGGTAGGAGAAGGGGTGGAACGTTTAGTCTGTCTGCTGAGAGTAGTGCGGGGGGGGGGGGGCTGCAGTAGAGATTGGAGTGTCTGGGATTAGAATGGCAAAAGAAGTTGACTAGGGGAGGTAGGAGGTAGAAGTGGGGAAGTAGGATGTAGGAGGGATAGGTATAGGGGAGGGTGTAGGAACGTCTTGGGAGGGAGGGGGATGGGGGTGAGAGGGGAGGGCAGAGCGAGCGACATTACTGGAGTAGGGAGTAAGAGAAAAACCTCGTCGACGTGCTTCCTGTCTGGCTTCACGTAGAGTGAGTCCAAGTTTGAATCTGAGAGTTGCCACCTCAGAATCAAATTTGTAGGTGGGGCAGCCCCTATAAAAAACATTATGGGGCCGCCAGAACTGGCACATGTGCGTGACTGTGCAGAGCAGTTTGATCGAGTATGACCAGGTTGGGCACATGGAGGGCATCTAGCTGTGGAACGGCAATGTTTGGCAGGATGTCCTAAACGACAACAATTTTGGCACTGACGGGGAGGAGGTTGATATGGTCGGACAGGGAGGAATTCTCCACCAATAAAACATTAAAGGGGAGGTCATGTCTACGGAAAGTAATTTTGACATGTCAGTGGGGTTCTTACGATGACCTCTGGGAGGAATGGAGTAGCACTGCACTGATATCGCATCATAGTCCGTGAGGCAAGCAAGCAAGTCTTCTGCACAATCTGACCAATTTTTGTTATAGATAGGGCAGTTTGCTGGGGAGATAGAGACAGTTCCAGTGCAAGTATTGAGGGTTGGGTGTGGTTCTGCAAGAATGGGGTTACCGGAGAGATCAGCTATCGTTGATAATGCTATAGCTTGGGTTTCAGATGTTACTATGACGAGATGGAACGGTCGGGTCGGCTTCGGAAAGAGACTTTGCCTACTTGTTTTTGGAGGCATTGCTGGAAGAAGAGTGTTGTCAGAGTAGGGAGCTGTGGGAGGGATCACAAAAAATCGGACCCATTTGGCTGGGCTAAATAGAGTATTTAAGACATTTGTAGAGATGGGGGTAGTAGAAGGACGGGGGCGTGTAGAAGAGGGAGTAGTGTTGAGGGAGGTAGTATTATGGAGAGATGGGCTACAAGGCTGTAAAGTAGTAATAAAGGAGGATGGGGTAGTTGATGAAGAAGATTGTGGGGGTAGAGGTGATGAAGTTGAGCATGTTGGGAGAGTAGGAATGTCTCCTGGAGACTGAGTATTGATTTGGGTGGATAAGTACTAGTAGGCATTGAGGAGGGGGTAGTAGTTGCAATGTTCGGAGCCGTGGTCAAAGGAGAGCCTGGGGTCGGGAGAGATTGAATTGGTGGGGCTATTTGATGAAGAGGCAAGCCTCATTGCCCCTAATAAGGGTATAACGCTTTCATTATTGGCCGTGGTAAGCCTGAACTATGTTGGGGAGAGAAACAGTCCACCCCTCAGGGTCCCCTTGAGGGGTAAGGGCTAGACAACTAAAACAGGGGAATACTGTGCCCATGGCTCCCTCAGGCCGTTCAGGACTGGCACAAAGCCAGCCTTTCATCCTTTCAGCACGGCTCTCACACCTAAGTAGATAGTAGACGGTGTTGGGAAGGGACGAAAAAGAAGAGGCAGGAGGGGGAAAAAGACCATGCAAAGTTAGTTGGATCAAGGGATGAGGCTCATGGCAGGGTAGATCCCCAGCATTGGATCCCAGTCCCCGTCTCCTAAGCCCCCCCACGGGCTTAGGAGACGGACAAGGGATTGGGGGGGAAACGATAGTTGTGGAAGTAGGTGAAGAATGCTGAGAATGAAATAAGGGAATAGAGGGTGGCAGTGAAGTATCGGGAAGAGTGTCAGGAAGGAGAGATCCACAAAAGAACATTGTTTTGACTTAAGGGAGTCAGATGAGCATCTAAGTGGGGATAGTAAGGATAATGGGGAAGGAAGAGGGATTGGTGATGCACATGGAGGAGGAGAGGATGGGGTGTTTTTTGGTTGATGGGGAGGAAAAGGGGTAGGTGGAACTTGAGGAGGAGGAGGAGGATGGATATTGGCAGATTCTTTGAATGTCGAGCAACTAAAGGGATTATAGGGTGGATGAGGGAGTGGATCATTCTTTTGCGTCATGTTTATAAACTTTTGGATGTCTTCAAGAGTTTCTGGAGGGGAGATGGGTGGGGAGGTCTGAAAAACAAAGGTTTTCTTCTGTGGAGGAGAAGAGGAAAAGATGTCCGAGGAGCAGAGGAAGAGGTGGATGTAGGAGAGGATGTGGTAAGAGAAGATGCAATGGAACGTTTAGGTTGTTTGGTGCAACAGGTAGAGTGAGAAGGAGGGGGAGGGGCAGGCACCAAGGAGGTGGTAGAGATTGGAGTATTTGGATTTAGACTGGAAAAGGAATTTGACTGGGGAGAGAGGTAGTAGAGATAAGTTGGTTCAGGGTAGAAGGAAGAGATACTAGGGGAGATGATGGGAGGGGAGCGGACCAAAGTACAGTTTTTGAATAGGTAGAAAGAGAAAACCTCTTCGGCATACCTCTTGTTTGGTCTAACACAGAGTGAGGCCTAATTTGAATCTGAGAATTGCTACCTAAGATTCGAGCTTGTAGGTAGAGCAGTTTCTATAAAATACATTATGGTAGCCACCACAAATGGAACATGTGCATGACTGAGCAGAGCAATTTGAATGGTCATGACCAGGTTGGGCACATAGAGCTTGGAACTCAGATGTAACTGTGACAAGGCATGCAATATCAGACCTTTGTTTACTTGTTTTTGGAGACATTGTTAAAAGAGAAGGGTATTGTCATGGTATGGGGCTGTAGGGGGAATCACAAAGAATTGATCCCACTTGGCTGGGCCAAAAAGGGTACTCAAAAGGTTTGCAGAAGTGGAAGCAATAGAAGGACGAGGATGATGTGATATGGACAGAGGTAGTACTATTGGGAGGACAATAAAGATGAAGGAAGATGGAAGATGATGGGAGAGAGGAAGGGGTGTATTCTGAGGATTGAGTAATGACCTGGGTGGATAATTTGGAAAGGATAAAGTTGACAGCAAACATCGAGGAGGGGTATTAGTATCAGTGGTCAGAGCCGTGGTCAAAGGAGAGACAGAGGTTGGGAAACCAATGAAATCAAATTTAGACATGCTAGTTGATGAAGGAGCAAGCCTTAATGCCCCTAACAAGGGTAAAACATTATTATTGGCCATGGTGAGCCTGAAATAAATGGGGAGAGGAAACAGTCTACCCCTCAGGGTCCCCATGAGGGGTAAGGGCTAGACAATTAACCAAGGGAATACCGTGCCCATGGCTCCTGGAGGCCGTTCATGACTGACACAAAGCCAGCCTTTCATCCTTTCAGAATGGTTCTCACACCTTAAGAAATGGACAGAAGAAGGGGATGATGAAGAAGGAAAGGAAAGGCGGAGAAGAAAATACCATGCAAAATTAGTTGAGGCGAGGGATGAGGTCCATGGTAGAGGTGATCCCCAACATTGGGCCCGTCTCCGCCTCCTAAGCCCCCACCCCCATGGCAACAACAAGCAAGGGATTGGGAGGGAGGGGTACCTCATTAATTCTTTTTCCCTGGTCTGTCTGACCAAACCGTAGGCATCACTATCACTAGCTTTCCTACCCACTAATGGACCACCCATGCTTTCTTGCTCACTCTAAATCTGCTCTGCTGCACCTCAGCCTCTTCTACTTTTCTGTCCAAAGTCACATCGTCCATAAAACAAGTCACGTCTGAAAAGTTAAGTAGCTCTGGAAAATATTTCTCCAAGAGACTCTATACCATCGGCAAATTACCTACTGTGACCTCATCAAGGCTGCCTGCTCTTTTTTGGGGTTCACATTTGGTCCTTAAGCACTCCAAAAGCAATTTCATTTGAAATTACTTCAGATTAAAGCTATTTATTGATGAGCACTATTAAGCGATTCTGAAGAACAGATGTTGGCTAAATAAAATTATTATGGCCATTGCCATTCACCTTAGAAAAATTAATCCCAGAAATACCCACTGCTATTATCTAACATGAAAGAGTTAGTACTAATTTTAAAACAATCTGCTTCTAAGGCTAAGATTAATAGTGTTATGGCACAGATATAAATTATTTATAGGATTATAGATAACATCTAGAATTGCCATGATATTCTTGGCAAAAAAGAAACAATACACTTCATACATTTGTATGTACAAAAAAATGGGATCACCTTTCAAAGATATCAATTTTCTACAATACATTTTTTCTCTGCTGTTGTATCCATCACTATTTCATTTGAGATCAAATTATCTGAAATTATCTGCTTTCTCATGTTAAGGTCAATAAAGTAATGGTATTATGCACTCAACATAATGAAGATTATTCAGTATAAATTAGATGAAGATCCACCAAGGATGTCTGTGGCTCTCTTTGCAATAGTATGTAAATCTGCTTTTTCTCTACAAATGGTTAATGGTTAATGGTTAGAAGCAAGAGAAATGTGCTAGACATCTAAGGTCATGTAGCACTATAGTTAATGTTAGGGAAGGGTGGTTGAGTTAGTGATTAGTTGTCTAAGCTGGGCAAAGGAATTGGTGAGTGAAAGGGTTAGGGTCGGGTGTGGTAAGGAGTTAGATTAGATGAAGGATATGTTGCGTTTGAGGAAAGAGAATAGGTTGTTGAAGCAGAAAGTGTGGGATTCTGTAAGGATGCCTGATAAGTTGGGAGGTCGGTGGAGGGAGGATAGGTGGGGGAAAGCAGAGGTACGGGTTGTTTCAAAACGTGGGCACGACAATAGGATGTGTGGGATTGAAAGGGGAACATTACATAAGGAACATAAGGGTGGATCAGATTGTGACATCAGATAGGAGTGTGTTAGACGGGTGTGGCCAATGCGTAATCGGGCGAGAGCGGTCTCCCAATGTCTGTTCAGACTGAAATCACTGTGATCCAACAATGAAGGAAGATACGAATAACTGTGCAAGGGACATTGGTTTGAAAGGGAGGTGTGACATAAGGTGTTTTCTGATTGATAAGTATGGATGAGACATAAAGGGAATGTGGGGAAGAGACAAAATGATAATTGGGGATTGGTATTGGAAGATGTGTAAGAAAGGTCTCTTGAAGGCATACAATAGATGTATTATAAGAGGAAAGGATATGATGAAGGTGAGGTCTGTGGGAGCGGAAACCGCGAATATTCCAATGAAGGATAGTTATACTTTACTGATATAGATTGTAGTACGTGTTGGAGATTTTGAGGGGGAAGCAGCTAGAGGGTGGGAAAAGGACTGAGAGGTCTGAGATGGGAGAGGTGTGGGAGTTGGTGTTCTACTAGGAGGGGTATTAGGAGATGGAGGGTCTGAGGAAGGGGATACTTGTGACATAAGGGATTCACGTGTGTATCCAGGAGGGAGTGGAAGGGATAGAGGGGATGGTGGGAGGGTTAATGTGGGCGGGGTTGGGGTCGGGGGGGATGGGCTGTGTTGGGAGGGGGTAGGAGGATTGGGTGTAGGGGGGATATCGTTAGGAGAAGGATGGATATCAGCAGTTACTTGGAATGTGGAAGGAGCAGGAGTTGTAAGATTTGGAGGTTGAGTGTCAGTTTTCATTAGGTAATCTTGAATATTTTCAATGGTTTCTTCTGAGGAGTTGGTTGGGGAGTTTTGGGGGATAAAGGATTTCTTGTGAGGGGGGAAGAGAGGACTGGTGTTTCAAGCATAGGAGCAAAAGAAGGTGGAGGTGATTGTGTGGTAGGGGAAGAGGGGGTGGAACGTTTGTTCTGTCTGTTACGGGTAGTGCGAGAAGGGAGAGGGGAAGGTGTTGGGGTTGTAGTGGTAATTGAAATATCTGTAGTAGAGATTGGAGTGTCTGGATTTAGGATGGCAAAAGAGTTTGACTGGGGAAGGTAGGAGGTAGAAGAGAGGGGGTTAGATGTAGGGGGGGTGGGTTTAGGAGGATTGGTAGAATTACTGGAGTAAGGAGTAAGAGAGAAACCACGTTGACGTGCTTCTTGTCTGGCTTCACGTAGTGTGAGTCCAAGTTTGAATCTGAGAATTGCTACCTCAGACTCAAATTTGTAGGTGGGACAGCCCCTATAAAATACATTATGGGGGCTGCCACAGTTGGCACATGTGCGTGATTGTGCAGGGCAGTTAGATCGGGTATGGCCAGGTTGGGCACATAGTGGGCATCTGGCTGTGGAACGGCAATGTTTGGCTGGGTGTCCTAGACGCCAACAATTTTGGCACTGACGTGGAGGAGGTTGGTATGGACGAACAGGGAGGGATTCTCCTCCTATGTAGACGTTAAAGGGAAGGTCATGTCTACAGAAGGTAATTTTGGCTATGTTAGTGGGTTTCTTTCGATGACCTCTGGGGGGAATGGAGTAGCATTGTACTGATGTTGCATCATAGTCTGTGAGACAGGCAAGTAGGTCTTCTCCACAATCTGACCAAACTTTGTCATAGATTGGGCAATTTGCTGGGGAGATTGAAACTGTTCCGGTGCAAGTATTGAGGGTTGGATGGGGTTCTGCAAGGATGGGGTTACCATATAGGTCTGTTAGTTTTGTTAATGCTATAGCTTGTTTTTCGGACGTTACTGTGACAAGACGGGAGCGGTCGGGTTGGCTACAGAAAGGGACTTTACCTACTTGTTTTTGGAGACATTGTTGGAAGAGAAGGGTGTTGTCAGAGTAGGGAGCTGTGGGAGGGATCACGAAAAATCGGTCCCATTTGGCTGCGCTGAAGAGGGTATTCAATATTGTTGTAGTGATAGGGGTAGTCGAAGGGCGGGGGCGTGACGATGGAGTAGTGTTGGGGGAGGTAGTGTTATGGGGAGGTGGGCAATAAGGCTGTAAGGTATTAATAAGGGAGGATGGGGTGGTTGATGTTGGAGGTTGTGAGGGTAGAGGTGTTGAAGTTGAGCGTGCTGGGAGAGTGGAAATGTTCCTTAAGGGTTGATTGTTGGCTACTGTACTAGTAGGCATTGATGAGGGGGTAGTTGTTGCAGTGTTCGGAGCCATGGTCAAAGGAGAGCCTGGGGTCAGGGAATCGGGTGGGTTTACATCGTTGGGGCTATTTGATAAAGGGGCAAGCCTCATTGCCCCTAATAGTGGGGATAAGTTTTCATTACTGGCCATGGTAAGCCTGGATTATGTTGGGGATAAAAACGGTCCACCCCTCAGGGTCCCCTTGAGGGGTAAGGGCTTGATAACTAAATCAGGGGAATACCGTGCCCATGGCTCTCTCAGGCCGTTCAGGACTGGCACAAAGTCAGCCTTTCATCCTTTCAGCACGGCTCTCACACCTTAGGAGGTGGATAGCAGAAGGGTTTGGTGAAGGGACAGAAACGAAAAGTGGAAAGGAAAATAAAGACCATGCAAAATTAGTTGAGTCGAGGGCTGAGTCCCAAGGTTGGGGAGTTCCCCATCATTGGGTCCCAGTCTCCGCCTCCTAAGCCCCCCCACGACAACAACGGGCAAGGGATTGGGGGGGTTTTGTCTACAAAAAGATATTATTACTTGAAACACAAACATTTTTTCTTGCCACCATGCTTTAATCAACTGTTACATTATTTAAAATATTCATGCTTTGAGACTTCAGTTTGTCTTAAATAAGGGATAACTCAATAAAGGGTAAACTCGGTACAATTTTTGCTAAATTTCTCTTTACAACTCAACTTAGTGGCCTTCTTTCTTAAGTTCATTTATTAATATTATTAATTAATATTATTATTTATTAATATATTTATTTACAAAGTCTTGTCCGTATGAAAGCAAAATTAAACATCCATATGAATATTCATTCCTAATACACTGAAGGCCATTTCATGTATGCTCTAGCAATTCTTTTTTAATGAAAAAACGATAATGCATACTCATACATAGTGTCAAGGGGCAAGGTCTTTCCTACTACACAATCTGGCAATTAATTTTCAGTGAAGAAAACTTTGGGTATGAAATCAGGCTTACCCCCTCCTCTATTGCCAGATATTTTTTACAAATGCATAAATGTAAATAAAGCATAAAATACCATTTTACATATGGATATAAGATGAATATGATATTGATGCAGTATGGTTTTACATTTTTATACAAGAAACCAATATAATTATACAAATGTTCTACATCAAATGTTAAAAATTCTAAACTTCTATAACTAAGGGGGAAAAAAAATACAAAATTGCTTCAGTTTGTTTTATTATGTGGTCTTAATATAAAAAAAAATAATAATAATAACAAACTGACACATAAGTATCAAATGAAATTAAAATGAATAATACCATTACTCAACTATGTGAAAATATTTCCTTTAAATATGAGTTTTAAGTCATTTAAAGACACTTCTCCACCACAAACAGAATCCCTCACTTGCTTTGCTTAGACCTTAGGACTAGATAAGTCTCTTGTCCTTCACGAGTCGGACTTCTTGCTGGAGCCTTCTTGCTTGGCCGCCTCGGCATCAGCCTCACGCACCTCGTGTTCCTTGATAAGCTTGGTCACCTCCTCAACCGGCAACACTGTGATCACCGTCTTGTCGTCCTTCCTCACCAGCGTAGCCAGCTCCAACTTCTCGGCATTCAGCTTAGTCATGTCAAGGGTCTTGCTCATGACCTTCAGGGCCAGGAGAAGTGCCTCATGCAGGTCTGTCTCTCCCACTTTGTATTCCTGCTTCAGGATAGATACTGCTGCCTGCAACAGTGAAGTGGCTAGGATAGTAGAGGAATGCAAAATCATTAAATAATATTCTTTCCCACAGGTGCTGGAA
>NC_051386.1:12950852-12958352 GCF_015228065.2 Penaeus monodon | reverse complement strand
TTCAGACACAGCTATGTTCAAGTCACCATTCCTAAGGGGTCAACCACCACACGACTACTTGTCAAGTGATGATACCAATGGTGGTGACCTGGATTATTATCTGACATCGCCCAATCAATGCATATCAAAAGGATCAACTTCAATGAGGTAATGAAGTCTCTTACTAAAGTTTTCAGTGAAAACCCTGCCTTAAAACTGAGTGATGACAAAACAACGGATGTTAAAAACTGAAGTGTTTGGCTGTGCAGGTTCTTTACTATGACAAAGATAAAAATTCACAGGTACCAAAGTGTCCTCCAGAAAATCTGCTATACCAAACCACAAGTTATTTCATGTTTCGCAAATGAGATGATTGTTACTCCAAGAATCTTTAAGCAGTAGGAGGCAGTGCTACTTTATTTCCAACCAAAAGAGGCAGATGATTTGTAACTCACTCACTCACTCTCACTCTCACACTCGGGCTCCCACTCGCACTCCCGCTTGCACTCCCGCTCGCACTCTTTTGGCATAAAAAGGTATTACATGCAAACTATGCCATGCGATGAAGGTTCACAACCAAAAAGAAGTAACATTATTGTCAACAGTCTTTTTTTTTTTTTTTACTGTACTGAATTCCTTTTCCCTGTATGGTGAAAAGACTTAAAAAAACACTCAGAGTCCAGCATGAATTTAGCAATGCAATTGACTGATAGATTTTCTGGGCCTCCACCACAACATTCAGGATGTCCCTGACCTAGCATAATACTGCTAATGAGATTGACTGGGAGGCATTTCCCAAAAAAGGTCCAGCGACGCGGAACATGTCAGCACACCCTAAAGGTGGGTTTTATTTGCCGTCACACCCAGGAAAAATAAAAGAAGGTATATATATCAATCAAGTGTTTGGAGTACAAATTTAGGTTTGTGCATGCTTCCTTGCTTTGAAGAATATCATACAAAGCAAACACTATAGAATGTAATATAGCATGTTTGTACATGAAATAAATAAAAAAATAAAAAATAAACTGTACTTCTTGTAATTTCATTTTGCTACAAAACAGATTGTTATGTGGAGTACAATATTCATTTTCATATATTCACTAAATTCAGTTTGAGTAAATTACAAATCTATGATAAAACAACAGACGCTGTCAGATGCTTGTTAGGTGTTACCTGCTATTGTTTGTTGGAGAAATTATTGGTGTCTAGACTAAGTTAAACAACACTGCCAGCTGTACAACAAACTTAAAATATAAAAGTAATTTTCTTTTCATAAACAATATTGTAAACTGTATTAATTGCCTAATAGTCAAGTAATTGTGTGCACATGTGCTATAAGACAAATTTAGTTGCATACTATGTGAGTTCACTCACTTTTTTCACTCTCAGTGAAAAAAGTTAATTACATCATTCTATAAAATGAAAATATATACATTATTTCCTTTAAAAAATAGTGCACAATGATCTATACTTTTTTTTTTAAGCATATAACCCATGCATTACAAGATAGCACATGCAAATCTAAAAACAAAAATCGCCTCAGCACCAAAAACTAGTAGCATTACCACAGTGAATTACAGATTTTAACCTAATGTTGATGGGATTTCTGTTGAACTAAGCTAGTCAGCCAGTCAGCCACCACTCACAAAAAAGATCAGCTCAAGATTATCTCACTCTCAGCACATTTAGCTGTGAAATAGACAATTTTCCAGCATTTATGACAAAAATGAGGCTTTAACTCCATATCTGTGTGTTGCAGTGGTTGCAGTCTTGTCTAGCAATCTTGCTGACCAACATTTAATTCTCGTGCACTGCCAGTGGGATAATTTATAAGCAAAATAGAGCAGACAGCCTATTGCACCAAGAATAAGCACTGCAACAAATGGAATATAACAAATTAATCCGTGAGACTGTAGCCATGTTCAGAGACAAATAATTGTTTAGGGCAAACAACATGAGCTGGCTGATTATGCATGGCATATATCCTTGCCCATCTGCATTTAGCTTTCACTTATTATGGCAAGTCATACAACATGTAATAATTTGATATACATTAGCAGAATGACTGCATTAATATAAGAAAACTCTAGTGACACTACCATAAAGGCAAAAACTACACTCACTGTTGTATGAAGTGATATGCACAGGCAAAGAACAAAGTCAGAAATGAAAAATGTAACATCAAATGCTACACATATTACACATGGGAGTCTGGGGGTAGAGTCACCAATAGGGAAAAACAGTGATCAGATTGCAGTTTAGGAGGAAGCCCTCAGTTTTAGAAGGATATTGGTTCATGTAGCAATGTTTGGGATTCCCAGGTGGGGCTGGAAGGTAACAGTTAAGTTTCAACCAGCCATCTTTATTATGGCAAATAACATATGGAAAGGACTGAACAAATAAATCTAAGACACTTATCTTCTGTGCTTTCCTATATTATGAGGAAAAGAGAGCCACAGATTTGCACGGAAATTACAAAAAACAGAATGTTAGTGCATGAATTGCATGCAAAACTTTGAGAAACTTTTATTTTACACCACATGCACATGACATTAGTCACCAGAACCACATGACACTGCATGTGACAGGTATGTATAGTGGGTAAATAGAGTAAATGTAATAACTCCCAAATTGGATCTCAGGTGTAACAAGTGTGATCCCCTTACTATACAGTGACATCCACAATATTATTCCTGGTATTTTGCCAAGGGAAGTAAATTGCCCACATTGCAATTTAGTCCCAGTTCCTCTCAATGACGACAGCTCTCCTGAGAGCAACTAAAATCAGGTAAAGTTCACAATCTCTATTGCCATTACCTGTTTGTTTCCTATTTTATATCTTATTACACATTTTCATTACTATGGAACAAATAACATATTTTTGCATACTTTAAGGCAATTTGCATCTAAAATGAAGATAATGATTCATGTCTGAAACATTAAGATATGAACACCAATGTAAAATGGCCAATTTTTGGCAAATTATTATACTGTTATGAACTGCAACAAATACTTCCCAATGAAAACTTCAGTCATAACTCAGTTTTCTGGAAAGCTGTGCGCTCACCCACAAAATACATCAAGCATGTCTCTGGTAAGAGAAACTAAAAATATCAGAAAGAACAATTTGTGACTGGGAAAGTCTTTTTAGAGAAGTAATAATTGCTCGGTGCCTAAACGAAAGTGCTGACAAGACTGATGGCTCTGGCACGATAAAAGAAATAGATGAGTTGAAATTTGGCAAAACAAAATGCAAAACTGGCAGATTAACTGGGGGCCAGTGGGTTTTCTAAGGGTGTGCCGTGAGTTTTCTGTGGGTGTGCCGTGAAAGTCGTCGTCTTTTTTTTTTTTTTTTTTTTTTTTTGGGTGCCCTTCTGAGATGCAGAGACCTTTCTACTAATCATAAAAGGCCATATAAAAACAGGGACAACCATCATCAGCAACTGCTGCAAGGCATATATCTGCCTTAATAAAGAGGGGTTTCAGCACCTAACTGGGTCCATTTCCTCAACTTCGTCGATCACATCACTGCAGCTCATACCAACACCATCAAGTATAAGTGGCTGGGAAACGAAGGCAAATACCACATTATGGCAGGAGGAAGTACCACTTTGTTGGTTATCTGGCCTGCGCGATGTTTTTGCTAAGCAACCCAGATTCAAATCAAAGACTACATGGGGAACCCCAGTATTGCAACTTGGGCTCAGTAAATTTTGTCGTTAACCGTGCGCACTTCCTTTCTAATTTTCACATATGCCATGTATAATCGGACACTCACATTATTTATCATTATAAATATGAAATTTGGCTAGCATTTCCGATAAGTAGCTTTTCTTTGATCTTCATAAATATGAAGTTTGGCTTGCATTTCTGAAAAGTTGAATTTCTTTGCATTCCTTATTTCCTTTGGTCATTTACAGGCCCTCAACTTAGTCTCTGCTGAGTGCATCCGTACCGTAAAGAATCACCTGGGTCTACTGCATATGACCACAACTGATTGTGTGTCAATCAGGCAAAAAACAATCTCAGCATTGTAACCCATAATAGTACTGTTGAAGCATGGCTCACATCCCTATAGTTTCAACAATACATTTTAAAGTTATTTTAGTGTTTTTGTTATATTTTGCTACATATGAATCATGCTAATTCTTCCCAAAAATATAGAGCAATGCTGAGAAAGTATGACTTTACCACATTTTATCTCCCTATGCATCAGAGAATACAAGTTACATCACTTATTAATCTGACAATATTTATAGCATCAGATTTGTTCTCGTGTGATGAGAACGAATCTGATGATCATTTCCGTCACATTCTCCAGCTGACAACCTTGACGTGATTTGATAAGCCCCGATAGCAGGGAAGGGCATGAAAGAGATCAGGGAAATCATGGGGTAAAACAAGCTGAAATAAGTACAGAGAACAAAAATGTGTAATACAAGCACAAAAAATGCTATAGTAGGTTAATTAAACTCTAAGGACATCATCTTTGAAAGTCTACAGATCAATGCACCAACTTTCAAAAAACGACAGGAATCAAACCCTCATTTGGTAAAAAATCAATGGATTTCACATAATGCAGATTGTACATAATCGTACAATGCTTCCTAACCATTAAACCAACCTAACCTTTAACCCTGTGAGATTTATACACTACAAACTATGTATTTCCTAGGTAGGGGGCTTTGCCCCCTGGGCCCCCGTGGTAATATATATGCCTAGCCAGGGGGCTATGCCCCCTGGGCCCCATGGCATTAAGAAGACTTGATCTATACATTCCCAAGCCAGGGGGCTTTGCCCCCTGGACCCCTAGGGTAAAACATATACCTTTATATAGCAAAATACTGAACTTTTCTTCACTTCTGTCTATGGTCAAAATTGCTTGGCTTCTAACCACTTTTTTCAGCACCTGGGGCACTTGATAGGCTCAAATATCAGGCTGTGACAGATACTGTCTATTTGTTCCATATATCAACTATATTGCTTTAAAAATGACCTGGAATTGACGCAACACTTAAAATAAAACATTTCTCACCAGTGTTTCTCAACTAATGGCATAGCACGACCTGTCAACTCTCCCAGTGGCAAAATGCGCATGTGTACAAGGTTACTGTTAGCATAAATAATTACCAATACAAATAAAGGAAGTATAATAAAACTGAAAGAATGGATAACATACATGAATTTGGAAAAACAGACACTGATAATTACAAAATAATTGTTCTCACAAGCATGTAGCAATACAGGGACTGCTTGATAGATCAGAGTTATAAGTTACGCATTAAATTTGTTTTGGTCCTAGGAGGGTAAACATGATGGGGACTTAGAAACTGCTGGGTCAATCTCCTCTCTTCTCTGTCCTGTATCTCCTTTATTTTCAATTTGTGCACATTTTACCATAGATGAAAAGTGACTTAGTTTTTGTCAAGGTAACCACTCCATGCACTTTTTTTTACTGTAATTCTGATTATCATCCATGGTAAGTTCTCTGGAATAATCCATACAAAAGAAAAAAATAATTTTTGAAGTCCAATCCTGGTTGAAATCTTGGTGTTGCTGAAACTCAGCAGCACCAAGTGATGTTCTGATGTCAATATGTTTTGCTTTGGTAAACAGAACTACTGGTTACTTTGGTTAATCTTTACAGTTTAGACATAAAAAGCTTGGGCAAATTATAGATATTCTTATAGAGAATTAAAAGTTGGTGACAATAACTCCACAAATACCGGAAAAAGAAGCATAATGGAAACTCAAAATTTGGTTAATTTTCCGAAAATGACAACCGGGTCTTCTCTGACAATATTTATATCATCAGATTTGTTTTCGTGAGATGAGAACAAATCTGATGATCATTTCAGTTGCATTCTCCAGCCGACAATCTTGATGTGATTTGATAAGTCCTGATAGCAGGGGAGGGCATGAAGTAGATCAGGGAAATTGTGGGGTAAAACAGGCTGAAATGAGAAGAAAAGAGAACAGAAATGTGTAAAACAAGCACAAAAAAAAATTAAAATCAGACAATGAAACTCTACAGACGTCGCCGCCATCTTTCAAAGTCTACGCACCGATGCGCAAGCTACAAAAAACTCTACGGAAACCAAACCCATAGTTCGGTAAAAATCTACAGGATTTCACATAATCCAGATCCCCCATGGTAATTGTATGTTGCGTCCTAACCAATAAACCAACCTAACCCGAATCCTGTGGGATTTATACACTACAATCTATATATTCCCTAGGCAGGGGGCTACGCCCCCTCGACCCCCGTGGTAATATATACACCTAGGCAGGGGGCTACGCCCCCTGGATCCCTGTGGTATTATATTCGCCTAGCCAGATGGCTATGCCCCTGGACCCCCAGTAATATATGTGCCTGGCCAGGGGGGCTCCATGGGGGGGGCCATGGGGGTCGATGGGGCTATGGCCCCTGGACCCCCATGGTATCATATTTGCCTAGCCAGGGGGCTACACCCCCTGGAACCCCAGGGTAAAACCACATACCTTTATATCGCAAAACACTGAACGTTTCTTCGCTTCCATCTATGGTCACAATTGCTTGGTTTCTAATAACTTTTTTCAGCATTTGCAGCACTGGATGGGTTCAAATATCAGGCTGTGATAGAGACTAATCTCTATTTGTCCAGTATATCCACAAAAGGGCTTTAAAAATTATCCAGAATCTACACAGCATTGGAAATAAATCATTTTTCACCGGCATTTCTCGATGTAATGGCGTTGCTGGCCTGTCAAATCTCCCGGTGGCAAAACGCACATGCACACATGGTTATTGTACAGAATAGCATAAATACTTACCAAAACACGTAAATGAAGAATAATAAAAGTAAAAGAATGCATTACATACATGAATTCGAGAAAACGGACACTGATAATTACAAAATATTCATTCTCACAAGCACTTAGCAATTAAAGGACTACTTGGTAGATCGCAGTTATGAGTTACGCATCACATTTGTTTAGATTTTCACAAGGTAAACACGGAAGGGACTTAGAAAATGAAGGGACAATTTTCTCTCTTGTCTATCCTATATATCCCTTATTTTCAATTTGCACATGTTTTGCCATAGATGAAAAGGGTCTTAGTTTTTGTCAAGGTAACCACTCCATAAACTTAATTTACTGTACTGCTGGTTGATATGCACAGAAAATTTTCCCAAAATTTTTTAGGTCTCTTGCCATGCATACCAAGGTGAAGACAATGTTTGGTGCGGGATGTTGGCAACAGATGCCCCCCCCCCTACCCCAATCAACCCTCTCTCAGGCAGTACCCAAAAGGTATGCCATCACAGCAACTTATACTGTTGAATAAATTGCAATATTGTTAGGGACTTGGTTCTCTTATTTTACCCAGAATGACCCTTTCCTGTTCACATAACGTAGGGCAGCGCCACTGTGCAAAGTTACTATGCAGGGTTAGGGGTCAGAAGGGTCTATGAACAAACAGATTAAAGTTCATGTTGTGGTTCGAGGTTAGGAAGGCCATCCACTCTTGGTAACCAGTTT
>NC_051386.1:12925852-12930852 GCF_015228065.2 Penaeus monodon | reverse complement strand
CTGCGGGCTCGATATTAGTGCCAAACGAATTTCTACTTAAAAAAAAAACTTTGTATTGACCCTGTACCGTACAAGTGACCATATTGATATGTGTAACATGCTGAGGTTTATTATAATTATATTTTATGAGAATGTTTTAGAAGTAAAAATAATAAGTATTGCGCAGTAGTGTCAAGCTTCCCGTTACTAGTTGTCTTTCAGTAAAATTATATTGTAGGCAAAACGTGTTTTTTTTCTCCTTCCCTAGGGAACTATGACGCACGTGTGTCATATTTATACATGTGTTTGTGTGTGTATGTATATGTAATATATATATATATATATATATATATATATATATATATATATATATATATATATATATATATATATATATATATATATACATGTGCACACACACACAGCACACACATACTCACACACACACACACACACACACACACACACACACACACACACACACACACACACACACACATATATATATATATATATATATATATATATATATATAATATAATATATGTGTGTGTGTGTGTGTGTGTGTGTGTGTGTGTGTTGTGTGTGTTTGTGTGTGTGTGTGTGTGTGTGTGTGTGTGTTTGTGTGTGTGTGTGTGTGTGTGTGTACATGTGTGTGTCTGTGTGTATGCGTGCGGACAGACAGACAGAGAGAGAGAGAGAGAGAGTGCAAAATGGGGGACGGAGGTAGTGATACATATAAACATACAAATATATATCACAAAATGATGAACCTTAAAAGGAGATTCCAGTGCAAATGCCAAGGACTTCTGGCAGTTAGCAAACACCGTTTACCACCAGGATGAGATAAAACCAACCTTCAGATCAAGATAGCTTTAATGTATAAATAAATATCAAATATTTGAGATCTAGTAGGGCGGAATGGGAAGGGTCCGAGCTCAGTCCTATTATGCCTGTCCTTAAATATTACTGAAGTAAAGCCTATTTTATTAAACTTTACCGTGGTAATAACTATGCTATATTCATATAAGAAATAGCAATTCGCTGTCGTTTTTTTCACTCATTAATACACACATACTTTTAAATTGCAAACATACAGCTTTTAAACACGTACGCATACGTTTGCTCACTATTTATCAAAATATACATATATACATTATCATTCTTTCATTTTATATCCGAACCCGCATGCAGTTAAACTTTTAAATCCACCATTGTGTTTACTAAATAGAATTAACACGACTAATGGAATTATAAAGCGAAATAAATGAAGCTGATAAAAAAAAATGTAAACTGTAAAAATGAAGCTGTTTCAGTTAAACGAAAAATGAAAATTTGCATTCCTTGAAGTCGGATTCATAAATATACATATATTGCCAGAAGAAAACTCAAGAATGACATGTTAATAAGAATAATTTCATCCATATCAAATGAGGATAATATATCACATACACAAGCCCAGGAGACGGCAAGCGGAAAAAGAGAAAGAAAAAAAATAGAAAAGGTAAAGAAACAAAGAAAACGGACATTTTAAGGCTAGAAGACGCTCGGACTTAGAGGGTGAACTATGATAAACCTATGAAATGTTGTTTATCCGAAGTGAAAGTTGTTGGAGAAGGACTGGCGACCGAAGGATCCTCCCTGTCGGCTCGAAGGACTGTTGAAAGACACGGGCTTTCCGACAGGGGCCCGTCTGCTGCCTCCACTGGGGACGATGGCGATGTCTGCGCAGTTGCGGAACATGACGGTCTGGGGCTTGAATTGGGCTGGAAATAGCATGAGACGGTTAACTCAACGAATGGGATGAAAGTAAGATAAGGAAAGGAAATTGCAATTATCGAAAGTCACAAACAGAAAAAAAACATGAAGTAACATGGCGTAGTTAACCTATACCTATACCTATAAACAATCCTTTCTGAAAATTATATTACACACTTGTCTAGAGTTATTCAGTATCATACAAAGTATCCACATAAGAAGAAAAAAGAAACTCAGCAATCGACCGATGCCATACAAAACAAAACTAAATGAAAATAAAAGAAAACAATAGAGTAAAAAAAAAAGTAAAAAGATGAAAAATATGATAATAATAATAATAATAATAATAATAATAATAATAATAATAATAATAATAATAATAACAGTTAATTAATAAATATCAACAATATTAACAATAAATTTTAAAAATGAACAACAGTAAGCTAAAACAACATTAAAAATCAGAAAGCGCAATAATTTCGTACCCGCGTTATTCGTCATCTGGATAACGCACTGGTCGCAGGTAACGCCAGCTGGGAGGACGGCCTTGAAACGCAGTTGCTCGGGGCTGTCATAGGGAGCAGAGATCTTGTACTTCGTGGAAGACTGGCCAGCGATTTGCAAAGGGTACCTGTGGCGATTAAGTAGAGTGGTGGGTATGGTAGTTCATTATTCGGTGATTTATGGTAGCTGTTTAGGAGTGGAATGGTAATTAGCGGTGAAAGGGAGCAGTGATGGTAATGGTGGTGGTGATGATTATTCGGTGATTTATATGAGAAATTTGTGAAAAGGAAGGATAAATTTATTTTTATATTCTTATTTATTTATTTTATTCTAATTTAATTTATTTATATATATATATATATATATATATATATATATTTTTTTTTTTTTTTTTTTTTTTTTTTTTTTTTTGGGGGGGGGTAAGTTGCAGTGGTTTGACAATTCACTGCCATCCACTAACGTGGAGAACAGTAATGAAAATAAGTCCAAAACACAGGACGGGTATTTGGACTGACAAATACTCACTGGTCAAGGCAGCTCTGAGTCACTGGGGTGTTGACGTCGTTGTTTGGGCAGAGCTTCAGCTGAACGTAACCGCCGTGGCTTCGGGTAACGTTCACGTGCACCTCGATGGTCTGGCACGTGAGGAAGAGGGAATGGTGGAATTAAAGGCCGTGCTTTTGTATTATTCGTTTAGTTGTTGTTGTCTGATTTTTTTTTTGCTTTTATTTTTATTTTTTTTTTTTTTTTTTTTTGGGGGGGGGGCTGTGCTATCGTTGATATTAGTTTTCATCATTCTGCGATTCCTGTGTTTTATTTATTTATTTATTTTTTTAAATCTACTCTCTTCTCTCTCTCTCTCTCTCTCTCTCTCTCTCTCTCTCTCTCTCTCTCTCTCTCTCTCTCTCTCTCTCTCTCTCTCTCTCTCTCTCTCGTTCCCTCTTTTTCAACCATCCATCTCCCTCCTTTTCATACCCTCCATATCTCTCCCTCCGTCTCATATTCTCTCTCATTCTCTCCCCCCCCTCCCCATTCCCTCCTTTATCACCTCTCCTTCCCCTCCTCTCTCACCTCCCCTTCGCTGTAGGTCCTGGTGATGATGCCTGTGGCCCAGACGCCTCCTGCCTCATGGGGGTGTGGAGGCGGGCTGTCGATGCTGTCACCGCAAGGAGGACACTTACGACCGCCGTTCTCGTTGCAGATGAGGTAGTCGTCATCGCGGTGCTCAGGGAGGGCGGAAAAACCCATCCTCCACATGACGTTCCTCGCTGGGGGGTCCTGCATCGACATGTGGCAGCTCGCCTGGAGGAGGAAGAGGCAGGCGTTGAGGGAAGAGCAGCAAGGATGGAGCGAAAAGTTGCTTTGTTGCTTAATATGTGTGTGACGAAAGACGAGAGATGAATGGAGGGCTTGGCGTGAAGTTATTACTTATTTAAATACTGGATCAAGAATAATCATGGTGAGTCTCGAAAAGATGCTTTTTTTTATGTTACAAAATTTATATCTAAACTGTTCACCATTTAACCAGGTTGATTAAGTAATGTTTTTTTTTGTGAAGGCTAAGCGACGAGATAAAATTGTTGTTAAGGATGATGATGATGATGATGATAATGATAATAACAAGAATAACAATAATTACGATGCCAGTGCTACTGCTGGTATTTGATAAAATAATGACAATTTGTATAACTACATCTATAATCATATTCATTAAATCAACACAGTAATATTAATACCATAACTACTAAAAAAGATCGATGATAAAAAATCAACAACACCAACAGATGACACCAGCAATGAGCACCGGCCAAGAGCACGGGATTAAAAAGGCCCCAGCGAGGGAAGACAGTGAAAGGAGGAGCTCCGTCTAGGAAGCGCTGAAGGACAGGGTCGTGGCCAAGGTCGTCTCTGGCTGAGCTCTGTCTGGAGGAGTCGTGGCCGTAGTCCTAGAAGATGTGGTGGTGGTCGTGGGAAGCGCAGGAGTGAGAATTAGGTGTTAGGTTTCAGTGCATGATGGAGAGTGTGGTGGAACATAGTCTATAGTAGTAGTAGTAGTAGTGGCAGCAGTAGCAACGGTGATAGTGATAGTAGTAGTAGTAGTACCAGTGATAAGACTAGTAGCTGAAGTAGCAGCGACAATAGTATCTGTAGTAGTAACGGTAGCAACAGCAATGGCAGTAGTCGTAGTAGTAGTAGTAGTAAGAGTAGTTGTTGTTTTTGATGGTGTTGTGGTAGTAGCAGTGGTAGCACAGGAATATTAGTAGCAGTAGTAAAGGCAAACGCACAAATAATAGTAGTGGTAGGAGTAAAAAAGTAGTAGCAAAGGCAGCAGCAGTAGTATCAGTATTTGTAGTAGTGATAGTAGTTATCAGTAATAGTAGCGCTAGTTATAGTAGTAGCAGTAATAGTAATAGTAGTAGCAGTAGCATCAATAGTAGTAGTAGTAGCTGTTGTTGTTGTAGTATTAGGAGTAGTAAAATAGTAGTAATATCAATATTGTTAGTAATAGAATCATTAGTAATAGTGGTAATAGCAGTAGTAGTTGTGATGATAGTAATAGCATTAATTATAGTAGTACTGATAGTAGGACTCGTAGAAGTAGTAGTATCCATACTATCAGTAGCAGAACCAGTAGTAGTAGTAACTTTGATTGTAGTAGTAATAGTAGTAACAGTAATTGTAGTAGTAGTAATAGTAGTAACAGGCTGCAAGATGAAGGGAGTGGATGTGATAGTTCATGGGAGAACAGTCCAATTGGA
>NC_051386.1:12888352-12898352 GCF_015228065.2 Penaeus monodon | reverse complement strand
AAGTTATCAGAGCCATTTTTACTCTCCTCCCTCACACCAACCACCAACCCCTGAAAGGCCTCCTTCGTTTGAAAGAGAGAGAGAGAGAGAGAGGGAGTGAGGGAAGGGGAGAGAGAGAGAGAGAGAGAGAGAGAGAGAGAGAGAGAGAGAGAGAGAGAGAGAGAGAGAGAGAGAGAGAGAGAGAGAGAGAGAGAGAGAGAGAGAGAGAGAGAGAGAGAGAGAGAGAGAGAGAGAGACAATGAGAGAGAGACAGATACAAAGAAGAGCGAGAAAAAGAGAGAAGAGAAAATGAGAAAGAGAGAGACAGAGACATCACACACACACACACACACACACACACACACACACACACACAACACACACACACACACACACACACACACACACACACACACACACACACACACACACACACACAGAGAGAGAGAGAGAGAGAGAGAGAGAGAGAGAGAGAGAGAGAGAGAGAGAGAGAGAGAGAGAGAGAGAGAGAGAGAGAGAGTTCCTGTCATCATAAAGGCATCCTTGTAGGAGCTCAACACACTTTCCCTGTGTAATTTTGCTTAGACGCGAGTGCAGGCTGTACCTCTTGCCCCTGAACTCCTTCGAGAATGATCAGGTCTTCCTCCAGGGTCGAAAGGCATCGCAAATAGATCATAACTCAGTGCTCGGAGGGACGCTGGAATAGTGGGTGTCGGATTTGTGTAAAACATTGATTGATTTTGGGGTAAGAAGCCATTGCTATTAATATTCTCAATATTATTATCATTATTATTACCATCATATATTATTATTGTTATTATTATTGGCATCATTATCATTGTTATTGTTACTTTTTATATTTATCTTTTGATATTATTATAATCATTATTAGAATTATTGTCACTTTTTATTTTTTTAAATTTCTTATTTTATTCTTATTATTCTTATTCTTATTATTCTTATTTTATTATTATTATTATTATTCTTATTCTTATTCTTATTCTTATTATTATTATTATTAACAACACCTTGTCGTGATTACACTATATCATATAAGCATCACCGCTGTTATCATCGTGATTACTTACTATTAAATGGATTATTTACTCATTTCTTTTCTCCTTTATATCTACTCGTATTCACAGGTTTTACTCCGCTCTGTAAAGCAATACACTGGTATTAACATTAGTTATCCAAACACCAGCAGGTTTGTGGTGTAGAGTGCGTGCTGAATCTATTTTACGGCCATTTTTAACCATAATGAGGTATAAAGTATCATGTTGAGTGTTTCTGAGAAATATCGAAGGCCATGAAAAACGAGCCCTTTTTTGTATAATTCCCTGGAAATGGTGTGGTTTGAAAAAGAACTGGTGAAGAAATCAGTAATATTGCCATTACTTATTTTTATAATGCAGTTTTTTACGGAATACAGTATGCGTATGTAGACAGATTGATATAATACCGTAATCATTGTGGAATGTATCCATCCATCCGTCTTTATTTTGATATCGGAAAAAAATGTCGATTTATATCTTATTTCAGTTTAGAGGGATGGAGGTTAAACAATAGGACCAATTTCATTCGTACACCCAAAAATTCGGAATTTGGTTTCTTAGATCTGTCTGTTGACAAAGAGATGGCGACCATTGTCCGCTGAAACAAATTGCGGATTCCAAATACTACGAAGCTTATTAAAAGGTTCACGAAAACATTACAAGTCCGTATCTTCCCCCACTCAACAATATTCTGTACATGTTCATTCTTCTTTCTTTTTTCGTGCTTTTTTTATGTTTCTTACTTTCGCACTCGCCGTGTCTGTCTATGTACTTGTTTTGAAAACCTGTTCACCGAGAGGTCAGCGGGTACGCTTTGCCACGCCATCGCCCTGGAACATTAAGCAGATTTCCCGCTCGATCACCCACCTAACCTAACCTAGCTAATCCTCCCTCGCTCTCCCAGTATTGTTCTTCCTTCGAGGTCACAGCGAGAATTTCCTGCTCTCCCATGGGGCTGTTGTGATGAGTCATGACCGTCGTTGTTATTGTTCGCTGCAAAATGAGCAGTTGAGACTCTTTACACCTTAATGACCGTGGGCCGTGACGTCATATCCGGCCGCTAAAGAAAACTTATGAAGTTAGCCTTGACTGACACGGAGAAACATAAACTATTAGGCAAAATGAATACACATTAGAAGTATTGTGGGGAGGAGGTGGAGGGAGAGGAGGGGGAGGGGAGCCGAAGAAAAATATGCATCAGTGATACCTTCTGATATCGCGTTTCTCTCTCTCTCTCTCTCTCTCTCTCTCTCTCTCTCTCTCTCTCTCTCTCTCTCTCTCTCTCTCTCTCTCTCTCTCTCTCTCTCTCTCTGAATATTCCTCCAACACCTGCCACACGCGCAAATGATTCTGATATTTTTGCGCCGTGCTTCTGAACAAGCAAACACACATTTCGGTGTTATCTGGAAAGCATTATACGCGTAAATTGGATGATTGGACGGTGAAATTTCGTTTCGTAATATGATACATGACGGCAAATTATTCGTTTTTATTCATAATGACAAGGTTCATCTGGTATCGTTTTTTCAAACACCAGCCTGTACATTGGCTTAGCAATTGCAATAGCAACACATCCAACCACGCACTGTATATACTGTAATTGTAAAAGTGCAAATGAAGACACAGATACTAGTTATTGTCTGCTCTTTACCATTAAGGTGACACGAAAATTCTAAACCAGTGTAGAACCGGATTTACTGATATCTAACAACCATCAAATATAATAGCGTTGTAAAAGCAGGTTACGAGAAAATCAAAGTGAAAAGGTAACCAAAAATGATTTTTCACCTTCAGTGCTAAACTTTCTAGCCATTTTCGTACCCAAATTTCTCTGTCTATCTATGTATGCAGTCATGTACCGATGTGTGCATATATACATGCATACATACACAGTCTACATACATACATACATAGATTATATATATACACTGTGTACACATACACATACATAAATACATACATGTGTGTGTATGCATGTATGTATGTACGTATGTATGTATGTATGTATGTATGTATGTATGTATGTATGTATGTATGTATGTATGTATATATATATATATATATATATATATATATATATATATATATATATATATATATATATATATATATAGTGTGCGTGTAAAATATATTCAGATACATACACGCAGACATATATGTATACGTGTTCATATATGTGTACAAATACATACATACTTTTTTTCAATATGGAGTTATAAAGCATATTATGATTTCATACTCATCATTTTCCTCCTACTCATATTTCACCCTTAATCTCTGGTTTAACCTAATTTAAGTTTCTGATCATAGTATCATAGATATGACGATGCTGATGATCATGATTACGACAATGATACTACTACAATGAAATAAGTAGTAATAAATCAAGAGAAACAAAGCCACTGAGGAGAACGGACTTGTTTCTTAAAGTATGATTTCGAAAATTCGCATGGCAGTAGTCTTAATGAGATACAAGTTAAAACTAAAAATAAATGGAAGGAACGACTGCAAAGGGAAGTTTCGGCGTACTTATTGCATTCTCAGCAGGCACGGTCATCAACATAAATAACTTGCAAGGCAGCAAATGAGGGACCCTAAATATAAAACGTAATATGGTGAAAGCAAGTAATCTTTTACAGAGAGGAACATCTCGCTGTAATTTGGAATAATATACAGTCTTTTTAAATAAAGATTTCAATTATTTCCACGGTCATTTTCCACAAGTCATCATTAGCCGATAATATGAATTGTTTACGTTCATTCAAGTGTGTTTCCATGTAGGATTAGCGTTTTCGCACGAGATTACTAGTCATTTTCATATTAAATTAACTCCGTGGAGGTTTGTGAACGTGACAAAAGCAAGTGATTTGACTTGTCATCATGAAGGTTGTGGATGTACGTTCATTCTTGTATTCAGGACACGAGGGTTACGTCACAGTAGCAGGTCTCTCTCCTACTCATTCATGGTCAGTCTTTATTTCTTGACTGGATAATTTCAGTGAAAATTCATGTAAAGACACTTGTTCCATATATGTGTACTTTGCTACATTTATTCATATATATTTCTATGAGTGACACTTCCAGTTAAAACATTTATATGATAAATGTAATTATTATATTGTTGATATAATACTTTTGTTGTTACTTTCCTCACTCATTTTTTTAGACTCACCATACTAAAACTGATGGTAACAACTGCAACATATACAACTGTAAATCACTGAGGTTTTAATGGCAAAAATGTATCACGCATTAACGGCACATGAGGTAAATCATGTTTACATTGGTAACGGTGCTTTGTAAGATTCTTTACAGAGAAAGAGATGTTACTTTCATGTTAAGGATTACAGAATACCTTAGAAGATAAATATATAAAATTATTTTTATGTTGTGGGCATAACAAAGCCATTCGAGTTGTCTCAGAGGGGGGGGTTTGTTGCCTAAACAAAACGCATTTAGTGTCCGATGTTGATCACTGCCAAACCGAAGAAGAAGATGGGAGACATTTGAATTGTGTTATGATGCATAAAAGACATGACAATGCGCAGGTATTTTACTTCAGCCCGTTCGCAACACACTAAGCCTAAACCTGTTATAAAAATGGTTGGTGAAGTAGGCACTACACAAGGTGGACGATATGTGGAAACGTTTAGACGAGAAATCAGAATTATATGTACTTACGATGGCGCAGGTTAAAAATACTTATGCACACATACAACGCAGATTTTATTATACCTAGTTATAAAATAAAAATATGTCTATGCATTTCAATAATATTGAGTCAGACTGATCGATGGCGACGGAAGTAGTTAGAAAAGTACTTGGGGAGTCTGGAGGAACAGATTATTGTTCTCTCTATGTAGGAAATACCAGTTGAAAATTACTGCTTCATTGTTACTAGAATACAACACTTAGATTTTCTAGTCGTGTCTCTGCTTCTCTGTGTCTGTGTGTCGTTGTTTGGCTTGTGTAGTTGTGATGTTTTGTAGTCTTAGTAGTTTACTGTATGTTATGAGTAGTTTGTGTGTTATGTGTGTTGATGGTGTTGTGTGTTTTGTTTGTGTTGTAAGTTTCTTTGTAAGGTGAAAGGTCTGTGAGGACAGTTTTGTTTTTGTCTATGTAGGTATTTGTATGTTCTGTGTTTGTGTGTACGTGTGTATACTAAAGTACTTTATTGTGTGTGTGTGTCGTTTGTGTGCGTGTGTGTGTGTGTGCGTGCGTGCGTGCGTGCGTGCGTGCGTGCGTGTGTGTGTGTGTGTGTGTGCGTGCGTGCGTGTGTGTGTGTGTGTGTGTGTGTGTGTTTCTGTTTTTGTGTGTGTGTGCTTGTGCTGACAGTCATACACAAAATACATGAAGAGAAAGCATTTCAATTACAAACATGCAATCTCTCACGCCCCTATTACCGGCAACGGGGAATTCTATCCCCATTCACAATTTCGGTTAACCCAATCGGCACTTATGACAAGAATATATGCCATGCCCACCGCAGTGTGAATAAGTTTATTTGTGTGAATAAGTTTATTTGTTGTATTTGCACACAGATGTCTCTACAGGTGCTTAGTCACCAAGGAGTCAGTTATTGGTCCTACGTATCTCACCTGTTTACCCTTTTCCTTGACTTTTGGAAGGGTCTTTTGTATTATTTCATTGTCTTAAATGTTACCAAGATTGTAATAAAAATTTAATAATCATAACATCAATAACAATTGCATTAAAGAGAAAAAAAACTCCTTGCCGGCTTTTCTTTTCTTCATCTTTATCATTATTATTGCTTTTATTTCCGCTGTCATTGTCGCTCTATCACTACCTGCAGTATCATTGTCATTACTATTATTATTACTATTGTTGTTATTATTATTATTATTATTATTATTATTATTATTATTTATTATCATTATTATTATTATAAGTATTGCTATTATCGTTGTCATCACTATTATCACTTATTATTGTTATCATTGTTATTATCATTATTGCTATTATTATTATCATTATTATCATCATTATTATTGTTGATGTTGTTATCTTTATCATGATTTCATTATTATTATTATTATTATTATTATTATTATTATTACCATCATCATCCATCATCATCATCATCATTATTATTATTACTATTATTATTGTCATTATTATTGTCGTTGTTAGTATCATTATTTTATTTTGATTATCTTTTATCATCAGTATTGTTTTTATATTTTATTATCATTATTATCTTTATTATCATTATCATCATTATCATTGTTGTTATTGTAATTATTATTATCATTCCATTATCATTATTATTATTATTATTATTATTATTATTATTATTATTATTACCGTTATTGTTATTATTTATACTATTATTTATACTATATAATTTATTAATATTATTAGCATTATTATCATCATTATTATCATTGCCATTATCATTATCATTATTATCATTATTATCACCATTATCATTATTATTATCATTTGGTTTGTGAAGATATTCATTTTAATTCATATCTTTTCTACATGAGTATCCAGCCGCTGACCTGGTGTCAACGAGAAAATGATACAGACACATAGAAGGGGTATGAGAGAGACAGAGACAGAGAGACAGACCACATAATCATAACAAAAGATGAACACAAATCTGTGCGATGATCTTTCCACGTCACCAGCTACGAAAGTGAAACTCCCACTTCTTTTCGTCTATTGTAAAGTCATCTTAGAAGGAATTTGAGTGAAATAGAAGAAGGCGTCGACCAGGAATGACAATACACACTCAATTAGACAGGAAAAAAAAACGTGGATTTGCCGCCTGGTTGAGTGGAACAGACCGGCGTCCGGTAGTTCAAGGTGAATCGTAACGAGAGTGGGAGAGAGAGTATGTGTGTGTGTGAGTGCTTATGCAACATCGTGCTTTACGAGGTCATGTGATGCAGTTCATGAGGGCATTTGCCTGGATTGTTGATGCTGGACTGTGAGGTTGACTGGGTTTTATGAGGTGCTGGTTTGTGTGTGGAGCTTGAGGCGGGGTTTATATGCCTGATTATGAGGATGGGGTTTTGCAGTTTTATAGCTTGGGGTAGAGTTATCATATAAGGTTTGCGTCTTCAACACTGAAGGATTAAGTCAGATGCTGAGGCTATTGATACAGACGCGAGTTTTTTTTTCATACAAGGCAACATCAAGGATTATCATTCAATCACTTCCATTGTGCATGTGCGTGTAGGTATAAGTGCATTGAGGTTCTAACGGTATTATGCCTCAGAAAGTGTGGTTTTAGACCCCCTGATGGTTATGTTAATGTCGTGTGTATTTGTGTTTATACTTGCTTTAACTTATTGTGTTGAAGTCTAGATTTTGGACCCTCAGATATTCATATATCTCGTGTGATTTGTTTATGATAATATTGATGATAATGGTAAGGGTAATAATGAAAATAATAATGATGATGATAATGATAACGATAACAACCATGATAATAATAATACCGAAAGTAGAAATGATATTAGCAACAACAATAATGATAATAATAACGGTAGAAAAGTTAACAACATATGTTTTAGAAAAAATAATTGTCACAACTGCATCGGGTTTTCCGCCGTCCCGCCACACTGGACATAAATCTTTGGTCAGAAGAAAGACGTCATGAGTGAAATCAGCTCACGATTCAAAAGGAGAAGGAAATGCGAAGTATTCATCATTATAAAAAATAATAATAATAAATAAATAGATAAATAAAGGGGACCGCTACAGTATGAAATGAAATGATATTGAATCATTACGTTTCGAGATCGTCATGTTTTCCTTATCAGACGAACAAATAAATGAAACGGATCAACGAATTGGAGATGGAGAAGGAGGAGAAGAAAGGGAAAAAGAAGGTTGGAGAAGGAGACGAAGAAGAAAGAAGATAATAACATTGAAAAGAAAATGCGAATTGCTAACTGTAAAAGAACATACAGAAAAGAAGAAACAACAGAAGAAGGAGAAAAAAGGAAGAAGGAGAAGAAGAAGAAGGAGAAAAGAAGATGAAGTAAAAAAAGATAATGATAAAAAAGCGCACGGAACAGACAAAAAAAATAATAATATTAATGACAATGGTAATGATAACAGTAATAATAATGATAATAATAATAACAATAATAATGAGAAGAAGAAGAAGGAAAAGTAGAAGATAATGACGATGATAAGAAAACGGACACTGCATTCCGTAACTGATCAGAAAATAATAATAATTAGAAGAAAAAGAAGAAGAAAAGAAAGTGAAGGAGAAGAAACAAAGAAGACGAAGAAGAAAGAAAGAGAAGAGAAAAAGACGAAGTAGAAAGAAAGAAAGAACAAGAAAAGAAGATGAAAATAAAGAAGGAAAAGTAAGAAGGCGAAGAAGATACAGAAGGAGAAGAAAATCAAATAATAATAATAATAATTAGAAGAAAAATGAGAAGAAAGGAAAGTGAAGGAGAAGAATACGAAGAAGAAAGAAAAAGAAGAGAAAAAAACGAAGTAGAAAGAAAGAAGGAACAAGAAAAGGTGAAAATAAAGAAGACGAAGAAATAGAAGGAAAAATAAGCAAGAAAACGAATATGAAGATGCAGAGGGAGAAGAAAACCCGCAAACTGCAATCTGTGTCAGAGCGATCGCCCTCCAGCGCCATCTTGCATCGAACTGCCAATGAGGAAGACAGGGAACGAAGGAAAAAAATGATTCTTTTTCTTCTTCTCCATTTTCTTGGTTTTCTTACTTGATTTCTTTGTTCTTTTTTCTTCGTCTTCTTTTATGTTATTGATTCTGTTGGTTTTGTGTGTGTGTGTGTGTGTGTTTGTGTGTGTGTGTGTGTGTGTGTGTGTGTTTGTGTGTGTGTGTGTGTGTGTGTGTGTGTGTGTGTGTGTGTTTGTGCGGGTACGTGTTTATGTGTGTGTCCTTGTGCATGTAGGTGCATATGTATGACTGTATGCGCTCGTGTGTGGATACCAGGAATCGTCTTGTTTTGAAATCTTGAACTCTTTAAGATTCAACTACAACCAAGACCTTTCGCAGAACAAAGCGTTGAAGGCAGATTATGAGAGCTTTTCCTGTGTTTATGACAATGATTACTTTATCGAAACTTTATATCTGCTCAAGATGTTCATATTTTCAGATGCCATGCTCCAGAAAATGTCCACAAGACAATATCGGCATTTTGTGTTTCCTCTAACTTCTTTGCTCGAAACCTATTGCATCTTTCTGTCCTATAATAAACAATTTTGCTATTGATCTTGGCTAAGAAGACGTAGAAATGATTTGATCATTACTTAACTATAACGCTAACTTCACACTGCGGGCAAACACTAATTCATTAAGTTTTTGTGTTTTGTGATAGCAAAAGGTTAAGGTAAAGCAAGTTTATTTACCGCCCTGGCTATTGTGCTCAGGCGTGGGCAATCGTGATTATAGTTTAACATATATTTGACATGGCATGGTATTTTGTGACTACATGGTAAAATAAAAATAAAAGTCATACTTCATACAAAAGAATATTACGTTGATATGCTTTTGCCTCTGTGTTTACATAACACTGTTCTTTGTTTACGGCAGTTTTACACAGTAAATATACGAGTACTTCTTCCAATATATCAGATAAATGGGATATCCACGTAGTTCTTTATACCTCACGTTAGGTAGCCTGAAATGTTGTATCACACGACATTCCGAGATATAGTGCTCAAGTGTTTGCTTGTTTTCTTCGTTACGCAGTCTACATCTATAGTCATCTGCACTTCTTGTACCGTGCAGATGCCGGTACATTCTGTAATCTAAACGTATTCTGGCAATAACGACGTCACTTTGTCTAGTTTGACTTGGTACCACTCATAGGAAGGCTTGCTATCTGTATACTGATCGTAGTGCCCTATGGCACGGCTTTCAGGCCTTTGAGTGTTCATCAGATCTACCATTTCTTCCTTATGAGAACTTTTGGATGTATGTGCAACCCTAGCAGGAGGTAT
>NC_051386.1:12875852-12878352 GCF_015228065.2 Penaeus monodon | reverse complement strand
ATACATATATACGTGTGCGCGCGTGTGTGTATGCACATATAAATTACTATGTGCGTCAATTAGGAGTGGGCTGAGATGGAAGTTGTCCCTCCCAGACTGTTTGCCCCCCCCCCCCCTCAACGGTCACACCACCACGATTTTTTTGCCAGACTAACACCTATATAGCTTTGGTTATAGCCTAAAATTTCTCCTCAGAGGAGTTCTTTTTCAAATAATATCTCGTGTCCCAGAAACTGATTGTACCCCACCCCACCCCACCCCCAAGAAAATGCTGAAATGAAGCCCTTGTATAATTACATCAGCGTGTATCTATATGTGTCCGTATTTAATCTTGTTTGTTTACTATTTATATACAGTTACCGGGTATACGCGAGTTATATGTTTTTTTTTTCTTTCTTTCTTTTCTTTTCTTTTCCTTCTTTTTTTTTTTTTTTTTTTTCTTTATAATCTGAACGTGTGGTATCTATAAGTACTAAATGTATATCAATAGAAAGAAATATTGCGCATAATGTATACCTTTATATTCATAGAGATGGATACTTAGCCAGTGAGGATAATTATCTAAGTGTCGTTACCCACTTCTTGACGATGCATGACTAACAGTAACAAGATGTGTCCCTCTTTCCTTCTTTCATGTCTCATGGTAATACCACTAATTAATTACCAACTCGTACTTGACCCAGTTGTGTATTTCTCCGAAGCGAATTTAAAAAGAACAAAAATCACGACACTGCGAATTATCTCTTTCTTTCACAGCGTCGGGGATTTTGACCTTGGCAAAACGTTATTCAATAAGACATGATAAACCCAGACATCACACAAGAATTCGATACATTCCGTCAACAACAAAGAGCAGACAAAACAGATCTCTAGCTGAAGAAGAATGAAAATAAACCAACTCGAGCTAATCTTGGTGATAAAAAACATACTCATTTTGTTCTTAATTCCTCCACACTGCAAAACCCGGAGTAACTGTCATTCATTTTTGCATGGTATTGTCTTCTGAAAGTGTACGCTTTTTATAAAAGTTATGATTTATCTTATGTCATGTTTACCACATGATAATACTTCTTTTCCTTGTAGAATTTGTAAGTTTGTCAATGCAGTGTTACAATTGGTATTGTTACGAAGATGAACCCAAATGCAGACAGATTCCACACATAAGAGCAACATTCTTATCTCTCACCGCTGCTGACTCAGTTCTGAGCCACGACACCAAAGAGACAGAAAAATAATCAAAGGCAAAACATTCACTGGCTTACTGCAGACACATGCATGGCTGGTAAACTTTGATCAACTTTGTGTTTATTACTCTCTTGCCATATTCAGCAGTGAATTACAAGGATTTATGGCACACACACGTATGCATGCACGCACGCACACACACACACACACACACACACACACACACACACACACACACACACACATTCACATACACATACACACACAAACACACATACACACAAACACACACCACACGCACGTACACACGCACACGCATATACACACACACACACACACACACACACACACACACACACACACACACACACACACACACACACACACACTATATATATATATATATATATATATATATATATATATATATATATATATATATATATATATATGTATGTATGTATGTACACACAAGCGCACGCAGAGAGGTTGTGTACGCATGCATCAACAGACAGTATTTGCACGTAGGTTTATGTACACAAAAACACACCTGCACCAGGGTACGTACATACTTTCATTTCTCCGACACAAAGGCACGGCAGCGGTACCCATAAAACTCGATCTTCTCAGAACTATGACAAACCGCTTCTTTGCATGACGAAGAAAATTCCATATGTAATATATCATTTAACCCTATCTAGCATGTGTGTGCGACTCGAGTGTTAAAAGGTAGATGCTCTAACAATATTTGAGAATCACTGAACTGTTTGACCTGTAGGAAATTTTAATCTGGTCTGGATTTCCCCAAGTTCGTGTGATATGTTTAGGTTAACCATGGTAGGCTGGGAAGCATAAAACGCAGTGATGTGTTTTTGTTGTGATGGTTTTTGAAGGAGGTTTTCGTCTTCTCCTTACAAGCATTTATCTATATACTTATCTTTATATACATATCTGTTTGCATAGGTTCTGCATAAATACCATGTATGCATGGTCATAATATATATGTATATATATATATATATATATATATATATATATATATATATATATATATATATATATATATATATATATATAATACATACATACATACATACATACATACATATATATATATATATATATATATATATATATATATATATATATGTATATATATGCGTGTGTGACGTACGTGTGTGTGGGTGGGTGTGTTAGGTGTTTTTTGCGCATGTTTTGAAGTATGTATTTATGCGCGCGAGTACATACATTCTGTATTTAAACCTGTTCAGGGACGATGTTTCTGACGTCAAAGGAACGAGGTTGATATCGAAAT
>NC_051386.1:12855852-12860852 GCF_015228065.2 Penaeus monodon | reverse complement strand
TAGTAGTAGTAGTAGTAGTAGTAGTAGTAGTAGTAGTAGTGGTAGCAGTTATGGTAGAAGAAGAAGTAGAAGTACCATTAGTAGTTTCATTATTGTTATTCTTGTTCTTACTGTTATTTTGTTTTAATGATAATTGCTACTATGATGATGATTATGATTATTTTTATTGTTATTATGATGATTATTGTTGGTGTTTTATTATCATAATTGTTATTATTATTATAATATTTTTATATTACTGTTATTATTTTAGGTTATTGTTGTTCTTTTTCTTTCATTCTGTTGTTTTTGTTCTTCTTTTGTTATTTTGTTTATTCTATTTTTGTTATTATTATTATTATAATAATGATTATAATAATAATTATTATTGTTGTTGTTATTTTAATTATTATTTTTAAATTCATCACGATAATAGTAATTTTCATTAATATTGATATTTATTGATTTTCAGAATATTTTTATGATAGTGAAGATAGCAATGACAACAATAATAATGATAATTATACTTTGGGCTGACATGTTTTGTTATTGCTGTCGTTACTACTATTATTATTGTTATTATTATCATAATTAATGATGTATAATGGGTATTATTGTTTTGTGGATATTGCTTTTATGATCTGTATCTTTTAGATATGTATATAGTGACTTGAGTTATTATTTATTTATTATTTTTTGCCAACATGACCACTGCTTATTATTTTGTAATAAAATGAACTTCTCATTTCTTATATGTGATTATATCTCATGTTCACTCATTCATATTTATGCTTCTTTTTTCTTTGAATGTTGTAGTAAAGGGCAATGGATCTATGACTTGAATTTATTGTCTAAGCAGATTATGTCTTTAATTGATTTATGATTTGAAAATATATTGCAGTTAGATTGAACTAGTGGTTTTGGACTAAATCAATGTTGCAAGATTAGATACACTATCTGAAACTGAATTTGTGAGCCCAAGACTGACGCAGTGTTTACTTGCAGGTCACTGGATGGGCGGCTGCAGGTGTCCCACCGTAAGGGGCTGCCGCATGTTATCTATTGCCGTTTGTGGCGTTGGCCTGAGCTACAGAGCCACCACGAGTTGCGCGCTCTTGACCACTGCACATACGCATTTAACCTCAAAAAGGAGGAGGTTTGCGTCAACCCTTATCACTACACCAAGATAGAGGCTCCAGGTATGTGACATGGATAGAAATACTGTGTTTTGTTTATGGCATTTCATGTCTTCATAATAGAATTGCAGTTTTTTATTTTATCATTATATATATATATATATATATATATATATATATATATATATATATATATATATATATATATATATATATATATATATATATATATATATATATATATATATATATAACACACACACACACACACACACACACACACTTAAAGTTGAGATTATTTTTCTGTCAGTTTGGAGAACAGAACGGAGTCTGATGAGAGTGAATTTGAATTTGACTTGATGATAATAACATATAAGTGAACTTTATAGCTTGGCTTTATCATGTGCTATTGTGGAAACTTTAAGAGTGAATGTAATATGAATTTATAAAAATAAACATAGTAGTTCACTTGTACCATATATATATATATATATAGTTATCTAGGGTTAGGTATTGGAAGGTAGTCAACAGAGTGTTTAACTAGTAGTTCGTAAGTTCCTTTTTATAAATTCAGATTTTTTTTTATTCAGTGTTTGCAAGACCTCTTAAGCTCTTAAGTACTTGCACAATTGTATCACATAGTTACAAAATGAAGATTAATGTAATTTGTACATCAGTTGTTTAACAAAATTGTAATATTGGTAAGAAAACACAAAAGATAAAAAATGAGAACTAAATGTGTCCTTATTGGTCCTTCTTTGGGATTATGTTAAGTCAAAATTGTATACAGATGGACAAAATAGATTGACCAGTGGGGATAAAATTTATAAGTTAGAAAGTGTGAAGTAGGCCTAAATTAATAACTGGGGTGAAATAGGTTAGCAGGGACTGAGTAGACTGGTTACTTGAGATGAAATGAATTGAGTGAAATAGATTCATGAGAGGAGAGAGGGAGGTTGGTTAAAAGGCATTAATTAATTTGTTAGAGAGTGTGAAATGGACTTGTTTGAAAGGATGAAATGGGTAAGTTAGTGGGGATGAAACTGATTAGAGGTTGAAATTATTAGTGAAAGGGGATAAGATGGATTAGTTGGTGGTGATAGAATGTAATTGGTTGAAGGGATGAAAGTGATTGGTCAGAGGGGAGGAAATGGATTAGCTAGAGTCAAAGAAACGGATTGGCTAGAGGGATGGAAATAGAATGGCCAAAAGGGATAAATTTGAGGAGATAAAACAGATTGGATGCTGGGGCTCAAAGTTATTGTTAGATGGGATGAAATATTTTGGTCAGTGGGGTTGCCATAGATTGGTTAGATTGGATGAAATAAGATTGGATAGAGGAATGATATTGATTGGTTAGAAATAGAATAGTTAGGGTGGATGGAATTGATTGGTTAGATGGGATAGAATTGAGTGATTGGAAGGGATGAAATACGTTGGTTAGAGAGGAGGAAATGAATTGCTTAGAGTGAAGGAAATCAATTAGTTAGAGGAGACGAAATAGGTTGCTTAGGGGGGATGACATTGATTAGCAAATGGGAATAAGATAGATTAGTAGGGGAGACAAAACAGGTTAAAAGAGAGATTGAAACTGAATGCAAAGAGGTGGTGAAGTAGATTGATTGGAGGAGATGAGATAGTTTGTTTAGAGGGAATATCCTTAATTATTTAAAGGGGAAAGAATTGTTGTTTAGTAGGGTTTTGAATAGATTAGTTATAGATGACAACATGTGAAATGATAGGTAGAAGTTGATGTAAATGAAATGGATAAAATGCAGGTGAATGACAGGATTAAGCCATGGTATTTATGATTCTGTATGGATAGCCTCCTTTCTTTAATTATGTGTTTTAGTAAGGGAAATAAACTTGCCACATTGTTTGCTTTTCTTATTGTTGTAATGTGTTGTTTAATGTCTGAAATTGGTTATTTAATCTTATTGTGTTTTTTTAACATGTCTTCAAGCATTGGAAGAACTTTTAAGAAGGTTTAGAATATTTTTTGTTGTAATGAAGGGAATTAGGGTCTTGCTTCCCTGTGATATAACCCTTAGGGATTATAGCACAACTTTTCATTTGTTGCAAATCCAAGATTTGATATTTACCCTTGTGATAGTTTGTTACTAAAAGGAAGAAAGGTATTTTGGAAGATTTTTTTTTTTTTTTTTTTTTTTTTTTTTTTATACTGAAGAGGATTATATTTACCTGAAATAAGACTTTTATTTATTTATCTATTTTTTTTCTGTTTTCTTTTCTTTCTTTTTTCTTTTTTCTTTTTTTCTTTAAGGTGTAAAATGTTCAATTTAAAAAGTCACACTGTCTTGATTTTTTTTTCTTTTTTGTTTTTTAACAAAAGGAAAAGAGAGTTAACAATTTGTTCTTACCCACCATTGCAGCCTTGCCGGCCATCCTGGTGCCGCGCGGGAGCAGCAGCAGCAGCAGTAGTAGTGGAGGCGGAGGAGGGGGAGTGGGCGGATCGGGCTCAGATCCAGGGTCAGCAGAGGACTTGGGCTCTCTGGCTGATCTCACGGCTGACAGTGTCAGCGACTCAACTTCCCTGACCTCGGTGGCCCCCACCCTTGATCCCCAGCCCACTTTCCCCCCAACTGAGTCTCCTCCGCCTGGCTACATGAGCGAGGACGGCGACAGTCATGACCTGCCCGATATTACAAATTACTCAGGTGTGTGGAGTTGATTTGTTGTCCCCATTTTAGATTTAGTTTATATGATTTTTTTTATTAGAAGGCACTCAGGTGTGTGAGAGTCGCCTAATCTCTTATTCTGCAGTTTCGATTTATTCTAATGATTTGTTGGATTATTGTCTTATGTAGGTGTTTTCTTATCAGCTTTTTTGCTGAGTTAAGGGTTGTATTTTGTTGATTTGCACTTTTGTTTATTTATTAAAGATTACTCTGGTTTGTAGGTTTCTGATTATTTTTTTTGTGACTATTTTCTTTTATTAATTAAATTATTTCATGTGTTCAGATAATTGGTGTTGTTTGCTGCAAGACTTTCATCCACATCTTATTTCTTTTTATTTATCTTTTTATTTATTTGCTTTGTGGGTCTTGGGTGTTTTTTATTTATTTATTGACTTGTTTGTCTTGGGTGTTTTCATATGGTTTGAAATATTTAATTTCTTTTTGGGTAAATTTCTGATTGTCCAATTTTCGAGATTTTGGAATTCCTTTTTTGTGGATTTATTTGTATTGGTTATATATATTTTTTTCCACATATCATTTGGTTGTTCAGTAGATATTGTTATTCATTTCATTAGTTTTCATTGATTATTTTTGTGGGATTAGTTCTCTGCTTCGTTAGTTTGTTGATGAATCAATTCCATGCTAGTATTTTGTTCAAAATCATTTTTCTTGTGGTTTTAGGAAAGTAGCCAGAATAAATTAGGCTGATTGAACAAGAGAAATTCCACTGGGACTAAAGTTGATTTAAATTGGAAGACTAGAGGTGCAGAGTTGCCTAACACACTCGCACTCCCACTCACACATACACATACACTCACACACGTACTCACACTCACACACGTACTCACACTCACACACGTACTCACACTCACACACGTACTCACACTCACACACGTACTCACACTCACACACGTACTCACACTCACACACGTACTCGCACTCACACCCGTACTCCACTCACAACCGTACTCACACTCACGACCCAATACTCACACCCACACACTACTCACACTCACACACATACTCACACTCACACACGTACTCACACTCACACACGTACTCACACTCACACACGTACTCACACTCACACACGTACTCACACTCACACATATACGCACACACACACACACACACACACACACACACACACACACACACACACACACACACACACACACACACACAC
>NC_051386.1:12815852-12838352 GCF_015228065.2 Penaeus monodon | reverse complement strand
CACACGCGCACACACACACACACACACACACACACACACACACACACACACACACACACACACATACACACACACACACACACATACACACATACACACATACACACAAACACACACACCATTACATGAATAGCAAATACAGAGATTGACAGAAAAATGATTTATTTGGAACACCTGTCTCGTCGCGTTTCACTTGTAACTAAAATGCAAAAAATTGAGATACAAAAGAAATACAAAAGCAGAAGGATGAAAGTAAAGCAGTAGGTATATGCAAATATTTGTCCTGTGTGGTGCTAAAGCCATACAGAAAATAGCGTCGAACAGGCGTTTGAATAATCCTCTCGTGGTGCTTCTTAATATCATTTAATGATAATTTGATTTTAGTTTGTAATACGATGTTAATGTATTAAGAATGGTATTAGTGGTTGTAGATATAAAGGGACAGTAATAACAGTAGTAGCTGCAGAAACAATAGTAGTAGCAATAGTGACGATTATGACAGAAATAATGACAATAGTATATTAAAGATAATGATAATAGCAGCAATAGCAGATCAAAGAATTAGTAAAAAAAATGCATATATATATATATATATATATATATATATATATATATATATATATATATATATGCATTTATATATTGTTTTTTCCTTTTCGAAAATAATATCTTGTCGGTGATTGTTGGCTCCGCCATTTTTGTCTTGCGGCTCCTCCTACCTCCTCCCTCCCCTCATACCCCCCCCCCCACCTAACCCCGAGTGCTCCAGCTTACGTATCTTCATTGTCATTCTTCCTCCGGGGGCAGTATGGAGAGAGAGAAAAAAAAACAAAAACAAAAACAAAAACAGGAAAAAAGATGAAATAGAAAGAAGGGGGAGTAGAAAAACAAAAAGAAAACGATGGCGGTGATATGGTAATTATGATAACAGCAGTGATCATCAAGAATGATAACGGTAACGACAGTAATGATGATAAAATAATAACAATAATGATCATCAAGGTAATTATAACGGTAATTAGATGTATGGTAACGCTAATGACCAAGATGGTAACAGCAACTTTGTGAATAAGGAGGAGAGGGAGGAAAAAGAACACAAAAAATAAAAGCATTGATAATCATAAAAACAAAGATGATGATAAGGTTAATAACAGCAACAAAAACAGCAAGAATCGTCTCGTCTTGAACTGGAAAGGTGGCATCGGCGACCGGCGAGACATTTTGTGTCGGATAAACAGAACTGTGTGCGAGCCTTAATTAGGTGACGTTGCGAGGGCTTGGTTTATTCGGTTATTTATTTGATTTATGCGACGACCCGGGACTCGTTGTGCGGCAGGGGCGGCTGTGTTTGTTTTTGCGCGCGCGTTCGTGTGTCTGCTGCAGCAGCGCATCGGATTGCCGTCGTCGTCCTTGTTATCGTCGTCGTCGTCGTCGTCGTCGTCGTCGTCATCATCACCGCCGCCGCCGCAATAAGCAAAGATAATTTTAATAATAATGGCAATTATAATTGTCTTGACGCTGGTACTGATAATGATAATAATAATAAAAAAAAAAAAAATACGAATAGATGAATGAATAAACAGAAGCAAGAATACCCTAGAACTGGACCTGTGCTCTGCGTGAGAGGGAGAAAAAACGGTGACTCTAAGTTATGACAAGATGGAGCAGTCGCCATGCTTGGCTGAGCCCAAGTTCAGCCTCTGTGTGCTTGCTTGTTTATAGGGAACTGCATGCATGTCTGAAGAAGCTTAGCAGGCTTGGGAGAGTGGCACTCGGTGGCCTTTAAGCTCATGCATACCGGAGCATCGTCAGATCGCGTGTGGGCCCCGAGGGCGAGGTTGGCTTCAGCGAAAACCAGGAGGCTCTCCGTCGCCCGGTCGGGGAGCGAGAGGCCTTTGGCTTCCCGAAGAAAAGTGGCGGGGCGGGGCCAAGAACAGGCCTTCTTGCCGCACCTGAGCGAACACCTGCCCTTTTTTCACCTTTTCTGTAATGTTCTCCTGTTCTCGAGGGTGAAAGAGAGGAGGGCGAATGGGTCGGGGACGCAGGAGCTGCGGCTCAGGATCAGGAGTTGGGAGACAAGAGAAGGATGTGCATAATATTGCGCGACATGTCGGAATGGCAGTCTCGGAGCGCTTAATACGAGTCAGCCATCAGTGTCTTCTGGCTGCGGTCATTGGGTTTCTCTCTCTCTCCCTTTCTCCCTCTCTCTCTCCTTTTTTCTCTTTCTATCTACTCTTCCTCGTCCTTTTTGCTCTTTTCTTTTCCTTTTCCTCGTCCTCCAGTCCTTTGTCTACACCCCATTTCCATTATTTTCCTATTTCATCCCTTCTCTACCTCTTGAAGTTCTTCCTTCACCAATTGCTTCACCTCCTCTCTTCTTCAGTTCATACTCCTCTTTCTCCTCCCTCGTTTCCCTCTATTCTCCCTCAATCCCTCTTCAATCTACTTTTCTTCCTCCTCTTCCCCTTCCTCGTCCTCTTCCACCTTCTCCATGTCTTTGTCTTCCTCCTCCTTCACCACCACTTCCTTGTCTTTGTTCTCCTCCTCCTCCAGCGTCTCCTTGTCTTTGTCCTTTTCCTCCTCTTCCTCGTCACAAGTTCTTGTTCTTCGAGCACTCTAAAAATAAATTCGAGGGGGTGCGGAACTGGGAGGGGAGAGGGGAGGCATATTTTGAGGTTGTCGTCGTCATGCAGCCGCCGCCGCCGCCGCCGCCGCCGCCGCCTCCGCCCCCGACCCCGTCCAGATTGGGCTGAGGAGCGCTGAATCTATAAATATAGCAGAAGATTTATGGGTTCATTGTTAGCACACAAAATACCACGTCGCGTAGTACGTCACGGCGTAGCAGGACCTAAGGGTGTCTTCGGCGTAACAGGTTTGGTGTATATCATTGCATAATGTGAGCAGATGGGAGCTGGGAGGCTAGGGAGGGAAGGAGGGAGGGGGTGTAGGGAGGAAGGAGCTCATATTGTGATATGTGAGATTTATACCGGCGGTGAACAGGATCTTCGCAGGCGGCATGTTGGCTGGGCTTGCATTGGGGTAAGTCATGGTATGTTGGGTTTGTATTTGTGGGGGATTCGTACTAGCGGACTTGGCCGAGCCGAAGGTGGAGCGCCCTGGATTGGGTAGTTAATCTGCATAAATGCACGCCTAATTTATTGATACGGCTGCCCAGTAATCAGACGGGATCCATGTCTAAGCAGGTCTGAGTAGGTCTCGTTGACCTCGTTCGGAGGACTGTCTTCGGCGCATCAGCAATGCCTCCTCGGCGGAAACCTCGCTGCCTTCCCGTTGACTCTCGACTCTGAGGCCCGATGTCTCTGTGGCCATCCGGCATGGCTGCTCTTGGCCCCGTTGGCCCTGTGGTCCACCAGGCCTTCAGGTCGCTGGTTTTGTGGCCTTTCAGCCTGAAGGTCCTGTGGCTCTATGGCCCTTTAGTCCCTCGAGTCTGTCATCACATGGCCCTACACGTCATTGGTCCTCAGGCCACGTGGCCCTTTAACCCTAACCTCTTCGGAGAACTGCGCCGAGAACACACTGCTGCTGCCCGGCCTCTGTCGAAGCTTTGGCGCAGTGCAAAGTGTTCTGGAACAATACGAAAATAGCTGATAAGAGCCTACAGGATCTCCCGATGACCGAAAGCTATTTTGGGAAGCACAATGAGACAGGGGAATCGATCTCCGCCGCCGCTCGCAGGCCCGGCCTTTGCTCTTAGCCGAAGCGAACTTTTCTCCCGGGATAATTAATCTTCTGTTTTCTGCATGCTTTTTTGTCTTTCTTACGTGTTCTTTGAAGAAAACCATTAGGAAATGGGTTTTCATAAATTATTTCAATTTTTTCTATTATTATCATCATTATTTTTTATATTTTTTTCGTTATGACATTTTTATTTTCTCATGGTCTCGATATAGTTATTTTTCAGAACTTTCAGGAAGTTCTTGCCTGTTAAAAACAACCTACCTCAGAAGCTTTTCTTTATCGATGATAGTGATGTTCAGATGGGGATTTCCGAATGCTGGACCTTTGCTAACAGGTATAGCTTACTATGATTGGTGTTAAATGTAGGCTGAAGATCATTTATTGAGATGATTTTAAAATGGACTAGAAACTTTGGAATAGTTTATTGTTTTTTATTTGTTCATATGAGTTTATTGTGTATTTCAAAGGTTTAAAGAAGAGAAGGATATTTTTGTAAATAATGTTATTATCCTTGAGTGCGTGATAAATTCTTTTTACATGGACCCCTCCCCCCCCTCCTTGCGAGGGCATGTGTGTCACGGCAATTTAGGAGTTTCGATGCCATGTTGGTGGCTGTTTGGGAGGGGCGTATTTTCTGGAAGTGCCGCCGCCGCCTGTGACGCTGTGGCAAGGTGGAATGGAAGGGAGGTGGAGGAGGTAAGCCCATCATCCGGGTTCGTGTATCACAAAGTATTGCTCTCTCCTTTTGTGTTCGCGCTGCCGCCTCCCTCCTTCACATATGGAATGCGTTTGCTTTGCCGTTCATTTTTAGAGGGCAGGCGGTAGAAGGGTATTGTGGGGAATGGAGGGGATGTGGCGAGTGGGGAGAGAGGGGGGGAGGGAAGAATGACTTGAGTGTCTGATGAACGTGGGATGACGAACAGAGAGGGCCGGACTCCGCAGAAATGGAAGGACTAAGCGAAAACTAAAGCCGAAGAAGGTGGAGTAAGCAGGGAAGCAAGAAAAGAAGATGGAAGAGCAAAGAAGCACCTGTGTCCACAATTCTGTAATAAATGTATCAGATCAGCTTATTCTTCGGTGTGCTGAATGTTAATATACGTTCTAAAGCAATTAATCATATGCAAATCAAGGTCTCCTATCGCGAAGCAGACTGGGAGTGTGTGCGTGGCGGATGTGGAGCTTGCATGCCGGTGCTTGTACTGGATCCATTTCCTCATTAGTATTTTCTTTTCTTCGAGTCCCGATGGCTTTGCTTTGCCTGTGCAGCCCGCAAGAAATGACAGAGTGGAAGCCGAGTCTAAGAAGGAGGCCGACCCGATGAGGAAGGGCGTATCATAATGCCGCAACGAGCGGTAAATCAGCGATATTTCATGCAGCTGAAGAGCGACAAATCAAGATATTTTCTAATCTAGAGAAGCCATAAATCAAGAGATTGTGGAGCCAAAGTATTGGGTATCATACAGTAGCACTGTGTGCACTGGGTTTAAGCTACAGGAAGGCGGTCGCTGTCGTAAGAGTTCCAAAGGGTCGTTGGGTTCTCTCGTCTTGCTTTTTCTCTCTCCCTCGCCTGGAAGACCCTTCTAAAAATAGGTCCTGCCCCTGGTTGAGGAGTTCTCTCGAAGCAGGTCGGGTTCGAGACTAATGCTCAGCCAAAAATAGACTCGATTGCAGGTTCTTCATCGGATTCCTTCCCTCCCTCCCTCGTCCCTCCTGGCGGAGTAAGGGGTTAGGGGGTGGCGATGTGCATGCCCCTTCGATGAGGCATGGGTTAGGGCGTTGGACGGGCATGGAAATTGTGATATAGTTGGGGGTAAGGGGCGCGCTGGCAGTAGATGGTCAATGTTAATTATGGTATAAGTAGGAAAATTGTCGCGATAGAGATAATAGAAAAATAAAAAGGAAAACAGTGACGTGAAGAGAGACGCTCAAATGACTTTTCGTTCCTCAGACTTGCAGAAGTTCGATGACACAGGGAAAGAGAGATTTTTTCCGAAACTGTAAATAAGTCGGAGAAACCTTGGGCATATGTATATATATATATGTGTGTGTGTGTATATATATATGATATACTCATATTTAGGGATTGGCCTTACCATTTCAATGGTATCAATACCATCGCTGTCGAGACTCCTGTTCTTGATGCTGGCAGTATTGATAATGGTAATACTGATAACTGTCCTTGAGAATTATGGCCCTATTATTATATATCATCAGCGAGGTCATAATTATCGTCGCTTTACGATATATATCATAGTGGATTGCAATGAGGTACAATTTACATATGCTAATTCAGGACATATATATGTGTATAAATGTATGTGTATACACACACACACACACACACACACACACACACACACACACACACACACACACACACACACACACACACACACACCACATACACACAATGTGTATATATGTATTAATGCACGTATTATATGTATATTATATTAAACATAAATGTATATATGTGTGTGTGTGTGTGTGGATTTGTTTATATTTGTATTTATATGTATGCATATATATTTACATAAGTATACACATATAAATGTACGTAACATAAGATGCATATTACGTATAACATATATCTGACAAAAACACAAGTTTGTGTGTGTGTGTGTGTTGTTATGTGTGTGCTATATATATATATATATATACATATATATATAAATAAAAATATAATATAAATAAATATAAGTATAGATATACTATATGTATTATATTATATTATGTTTTTTGTATTTATATATATATACTAATATATATATATATTACAATATATAATATATATAGTATATATATAGGTATTATTATATATTATATTTAAATATATATATATAGATTATAATATGATATGTATATATATATTATATGTATATATATTATAATATATATTAATGTATATTGATTGTATATACACACCATACACACACACACACACACACACACACACACACACACCACACACACACAACAATATATATATATAACATATATTAATATATAAATATTTGTGTGTGTGTGTGTGTGTGGTGTGTGTGTGTGTGTGTGTGTGTGTGTGTTGTATATGTATATAATATATATACATTAATAGATATATATAATATATACATATAATATATAATATATATATATATATATAAATAATATACATAATATATATATAATTAAATATCCATACATATATATATATATAATATATATATATATATATATATATATATATATATATATATATATATATATGATGTATATATATATATATATATATATATTATATATATATTATATATAATATGATATATATGTATATATATATATATATATATATATATATATTTTTTTTTTTTTTTTTTTTTTTTTTTACATACATACATACATACATACATGTGTACATAAGATGCGTATTACCCATTACATACTTCTCAGAAACATATGTATATGTATACACATATATGTGTATATATACATATACGCATGTGTGTTTATGAGAAGAATGTAATGTGTATTGCACATCTTATGTACAGAGGTATAAGTAAATATATATGTGTATGTATACATACACATATATATGCATATATATAATTAATATATATATTATGTATAATATATATATACACATACACATATACATTTATATTTATACATATGCTAGTATACATACATGGATTTTCATATGTATACATATATATACATATACATATATATATGTATATATATATTATATATATATATATTATATATATGTATATATATAATATATATATATATTATATAATATATATATATATGCTTCTATAGGCTATATATGTGTACACACACACGTATAGTGTGTGTGTGTGTGTGTGTGTGTGTGTAGATGTGGGTGTACACAGGAAGGGTACAGACGCATATATATATGACACAGAGATTGGGAGAGGCCGCCCTAACCAATAGTGCGATTTTTGCGGTTTCTATGAAATCTGCTCTGCCTTATGACAGGAAATGGTGTGGTTGGTGCGCTTATCAGTGGTTGAGAATTAAGGTTATGAATATGGTGTAGAACTCATGGTCAGGCCAGGACGCAAACTTTAAACCCATTTACCTCCAAACTTGATATTGGCGCGCTCGGCTTTTCCATTTTCAACACCTCACAAACATATGTGCTTTCACGTATGTGTATATTGTTATCTCTTAAAATTTGTATATTATTACATATATATTTATTTAAATATACTTAATATAACCTCAAACATATTTATTAAAAAGGTATATAAACTATGCACCAACATACATGAACAGAGTTACATACCATAGAAGATGAGTAACATGCCCTTCTAAATTTACCCTAGTGTCTCACCTTTTGGAATATATGACTGTACCTTTATACAGTATATGTATAAGCAAACATACACATACATACATATAGATATACATATGCATACATATATTGAATATGTGTATATGTATTATATATATATATATGTATATATAATCCATGTGTGTATGTGTATGTATGCATATCCATATATTACTAGGTATATACATAATAATATTTACATACATGACTATATATGTATATATGTGTATGTATATAATATATATGTACACGCACTCATGTGCGCGCGCACACACCTGCGAAACATAGGTTTGTATATGTGTATATATGAACAAACATGCACGCAGATGGCTAGATAGGCCATAGGAACAATTGAGACAGAAAAGCGAAAAGGGGAGAAACATGAAATTAGTGAAAAAGGACTTGAAAAAAGAGAAAGGAGACCAAGCGACGCTGAAAATGATTTCAAGATGTGTGTGGGTAGACAATAAAAAGTAAAGAGAGAGAAAAAAAAGTAGCAGCGAAAAGAATACGTGTAAATGCAGGTCCTCTGATGTCGTATCCTTTACCATAAGGTTAGAGCTCTTCGGAGTGTTCAGGCATTCTCTCTCTCTCTCTCTCTCTCTCTCTCTCTCTCTCTCTGTATGTGTGTGTGTGTGTGTGTGTGTGTGTGTGTACGTGTGTACACTTAGTCACGGATATCTATTCACTTTAGCACCCTTGAGCAAATATTCTTGACAGATTAATTAGAATAGTAAAGAAGTGTGGCCCTTGGTGGCTGGCTTAAGACCAGATTGTAATTGATGTGACCAGACATACATTAGTAGGAATAGTTTAATTAGTGATTCTTTAACTCATAGGGGAGGTGCTCATGTTAAATCTCTCTCCCTCTCTCTCACTTTTTCTCCCCCCCCCTCTCCCTCCCCTACCATCTTTCGCTTCCGCCAGTCACGCCTCTCTCACTTCCACGCGCACTCTAATTCGAGTAGAAACATACGTGTGTGTGTGTGTGTGTGTGTGTGTGTGTGTGTGTGTGTATATATATATACACACATATATATTATATATATGTATATATGAGTATGTATATATACATATAAATGTGTATATGTATAATATAAGAGGCATATGAATATCTATCTATATATACATATTTATATTTATATTTATATCCAGGGCAGTGTCCCTTAGTGTCTCCCCTTTTCAATCTGAGGATGCCTATGAATTGTCCCGCTATTTGAGTGAGGGATTTAGAAGACATTTATGTATTTCTTATATGTAAAGTTTAGTTAAACGATGAATGAGGAATCTGATAATGGTAAGTTTAGAAAAATGAATTGAATTAGTGCCCTCTTTACCATCATCCAGAGCAACCGATCGAGAAGGGATAAGAATGTTAATTCATTAATTCATAGTGTTTCATTTATGGATGCCAGTGCACATTATTCAGACCCTGTCCCAATTCTCCCCCTGTCAAAAATTCCTCCCTCAATTTCTCCCTAGTCTACAATCCCTCCCCGTAAGTTTGTAATTGCTTTCCCAAGAGCCAAGTGGTTCCTGGTTGAGAATTACTGCCTCAGAGTGGAGAGCCGCTGCTCCCACCCTCAACGTTCCTTCCCCCACCCCACCCCTACTCCCGCCCTCTATGCTTCTTGGTGTTTGTCACTCATGCGACCCTGACCTTGCCCTTCTTATCGGCGCCTTGGCTGCGTGCCGGTCGCGAGCCTAGCAACGGAGCCTCCGTTGCCAATTCTGTGATACGCGGACACTGCACACGGCGCGGGAGCGGTGCGGATGCCGTCTGAGAAAAGCTTGCTGGACTGTAATTTTCTTTTGCTTATGTTCGATTTTATCGATTTGTTTGGAAATATGATTGTTGTCATTATTATTATTATTATTATCATTATCATTGTTAGTAGTAGTATTCATGATTTTGTATTAAGATACCTCTCTTCCTTAACACTATGTTTGTGACTGTGTGCGTGTCATGTTAGAAGACGTTTTTCGGAAGGCGTTTTCGCCATGGGCAGTCTATCCTAGGGTTCGTTGTGGCAAATGCATGTGATTCCTGTGCAAACGGCTGTAAAACATGCGAGTATGTTATCGACGTCTGTTACAGAGAAGTCGACTGTTGTTGCTTCGACTGTTGTTCTGGATCTCGGCAGTTCAGATGAGTCTTACTAGTGTCAGTAAAATAAGGACCCAAATTGTAACTCTTTTTTTTCTTACATGTTTGTGACGAGGGAAGTGCTATTAGATGAATTGGGGGATTCTATATGCAGTTTTTCTCCATCCTAGGAAAATTCTCGGAAGCAAGAAAGCTAATCTTATCAGTCGGTGCGAAATCTCTATTATCTTAGTGTACGTAGTGGCTGTGATGACTAAACAAGTTAGACGGTGGTTTTGCTGATGAAATGAGAATGGTTAGAACATAGTTGTTTTTCTGTCATCGTATTAACTCGGCGTTATTTATTTATTTATTTATTTTTTCATTCATTTATTATATATTTTTTTGCCATACACTTGATCAAGTACAGTATACCCAATGAACCAAAAGGTCTAGGACCATGTAATGTATGACGACCTCCTCTGGCCTCGTGCGCATCAGTGTGTCTCCCGCTCGGTCCCTATTGCATATGACCGCAAATTACGGGCTGTTAACCACGTCTGGATTTTTTAGGATTGCAAAATGGGTAAATGGATTCTGAAAAATGTTATTAAACAGCAGGATGACCTGCATTTGCATACGTATCATCGGAGACGGGTACTTGGGCGTCGAGGGAGCTTGGTGCAGTACAGTCACAAACCATAGTTTCTGGCCCACCCAAGCTGAGCTGAACCAAGACTGTATATCCTTTCTGCGCGACGGGTCTGCGGGTCAGAGGGAACAGAAGGGCTCAAAGAATGGGGGGGGGGGGGCGGTCAATGGGTTTCTCAGTACAAGGACGTGTTTTGGGAAAGTTGAATGTAATAAAGCCTGTTCAACATGTGCTCTACACTATTATGCATTGTATGTTGCTACAGATCGTGGTGATGATAGGCTTACATATTTGGTGTAAGGGATTGTCATTTGCTCTATGTGCATATTTGTGTGTGCATGTGTGTCTTTACTCTCTCGAATAAAATTATATCTGAAGTTAGATTTGATTAGATGTTCATATATGAACTGTTTAAGACTGACCAATAGAATAATTAGTTGAAATAGTGATAAACATATTCGGTAAATACGTATCAACTCACATCATACAAAAATTTTTTCAAACTGAGTAATACATATATTTTGGATGTTAACATTTCAGTAAAACAAGATTGGATAACAAATAAGACAATACATATATCAAGCGTAAAGATAAAGGATAAATAATCCTTGTTACAATACAATTACTATACCAAAAGAACAAGGCTAAGTTGTAATTGCAGCATTGACTTTCGTGGCAGACGCATATCCCAGGCTCCGTGATGCTGTAAACAGTAAATATGTGTGTAATGCGCAACTGCACATTCAGTGTTTTTCATCATTCATGTTTATTAAATCACATACTTGCCCTTCCTTCCCCAGCGTGCCTACTAGACTTTTTTTTTTTATAACAGATGATACGATTATGATTTAATATCCTACCTGCATTTTACTTTTTTTTTTTTTTTTACTGATATTTATGTACCAGTCGGGAAACTTAAGATCATAAGTAATTAGTGAGTGCAGATATTGCATAGTTCCATTTGAATATAATCAGTACACGTGTTTCGTGATCATGACGTAAATGAAATAAAGAGAATTAAATGTACCCGACTTTGTAGCGCCGTGCTAACAGTCTTTGTCTAACTTCCCTAGTTCGCGCCGTAGTGACCGGCATATAGAAAGGCTGTGTAGTTTTGGCTCGTGCTGGGCCTAGATAAACCGATATGGTTTGTTACTGTAAAACGTGTACACGACCACACCGCCCACGGGGAAGCATGGCTATGGCTACCTCAGGGCCTGAAGCCGAATGGTGGAGTGGGGAGGAGGCGATGGGCTCTCTCTCTCTCTCTCTCTCTCTCTCTCTCTCTCTCTCTCTCTCTCTCTCTCTCTCTCTCTTTTTTTCTCTCTCTCTCGTTTGACGTCGGGAGTTACCATGACAAGTTGAACTGAAGGTTGTTTGAACCATGTATTACTAACGTATTGCTGAGTACTTGGAAAATCTTGCATGGTGAAGACCTGGGCCGGTATCCGCGAAAGGTCATTGACTTCAGAATTCGTCTATAATAGGTATAATGCTTTGACTTCACACTTTGTCTATGGCATATTGCGAAAACGCCTTTAACAGTCGATTTTTGTCTATGACTTAGCCGAAGTTTAAGACAGGGCCGGAGGTGTCCAACAAGAAAATTCTAGGACCTTTAGTGAATAACACCCCTGGTTCTTGAGTTGATTTCGATAATGCACATTCTCTTTCTGATTTGTAATAATTATTTTTTTGTACTTTGGCTCGTTCTTTGGAACGATATATCCAAAGGCTATGTGTTTTAAATTTATTCCAAACTTCAAAGCGGTACCAATCAAAAATGCCTTACACTTTTGCATTATTATGAGGTATAAGTTTTTTTTTTCAGAATTCAGTGTTCGGACAGAGAGAGAGAGAGAGAGAGAGAGAGAGAGAGAGAGAGAGAGAGAGAGAGAGAGAGAGAGAGAGAGAGAGAGAGATTGAGATTGGAGGTTGAGAATGACATGCCTTGTGGTTTCCAAATACACCACTTCATATTCAAGAATTGGATAAAAAAAAATGGCGAGTTTCTCGAGTGTAACTTTCATCAGAATGAAATAGACTATCCTCCCTCCCTCTGATTTTGAAGTAACTTTTAATGTTTTGGCAGTTGGTTCTGGTTTTATTCAAGTTTTAAATAACAAATATGTATTTTTTATGATTTATGTCCATTTGTATTGCACTTTGTTGAATTAGAGGGAATGGCATTCTGACAATAAAAACAAAAAAATCACTGATGTGAAGCAGTTATTTGTAGTGATCCTAACAATATCCATGAACAGATCAGAAAATTAAGGGGAAATATATTTGGGGTATAATTCTATTTTATTCCCATTGATTCGGCGTACAATGGATAGGGTAGAATGAGAATGAAAAGGAAACCAGAAAAGAGCAAGGAATATGGAAAGAGAGTGTCAGATCGCTAATTTGTGTTACCCGAGTTCCTGACCAGTCCAATAGGATTCAAACGTACAAACATGAATATGTAATTCTGAACTAGATTAGTCATTGTAATACAAACCAGAATGAGAGAGCCACTGTAAGCTCTTGCATCACATTCCAAGCAGAAATTGAACAATTTACGTCCAGGCGGACCGAACCACGCAGGTCTTTCTGTTATTATTGTTCAGAGTATTCATTGAGAAGTCTCCAGACCGGTGTAGTTTGTGCTACACTTGAAGCCAGCAATGACTGTTGATTGTCCAGTTCGTGTCATGACTGGGGAATTCAGCCTGGCCTCTTTCCAATACATATTGATTCAAGCTCACCTCTCCGAACGGCATTATTTGCACAGGGACTCGGAGGAGGATGACGGGAGCAAGGGTAGGCGGTGTTAGAACAGATTCCAAGGAAGAGCGCTCGTGCAAGGCTTCCGTTGTAGTTTCGACGGGAGGGAAGGGGGAGGGGGATACGCATTTGTCTCCGTCATGTAGATTCCGCTTCGGGATGGGAAGGGAAAGAGAATTAAGTGTCGAGCGGCGTCGCGCAGAGTAAGTAAGCATGGACTCTGGGTCAAGTGGGGTCCAACAAGGAGCGAATGGGCGTCCAGGCTTAGGCAGTGCTCAGAGGCGTAAATTAGCCTCGCATCCAGCACCTTATCGGGCCGCGGATTGGCAGTGGGTCCGAGGGGAGAGGGAGGGACTAATATATGTGTGTTTACCATCCATATATGCATGTGCGTGTGCGTACATGTACATGCGCGTGTGTGGGTTTGTGAGCGAGCAATGCGTGGGGTGAGAGGCGGTAGGCGGAGAGGGTTAATGGGGACGTGATGAAGTATAGTTCCAAAGCGCTGATGCTTGCTTTTCACTCTGACGACGCGTGTCATGCTTTAGATCCCTGATCATCATTCATTGCAGAAGCGTGTCATTTAGAGATTGATATATGCCTTTGTACGAATATGGGCAAGGGTATATTTGTCAGCGCTTTCATTCAAGGCATTCGTAGTGCTTGACTCCTCTTTAACTTCTGTTACATAAACTTATCAAACCACGGAAATATGTCTAATCTCCCTAATCACGACAAAAGAGAAGCAGCGTCAAGTGCAAGCCATGATTTTTTTTCTTTTGCAAATATGTATATTTTTAAAGAGAGAGAGAGAGGGGGGGGGTGAGAGGGTAGGGAGCAGAGAATTGTTAAACTAGGACGAATAATCCTTTCGTATCTGGTTGTTAAAAGGAAGAGTTTATTATGGGGGGAGAGGAGTGCGAGTGCAAGACAAAAACCCGTCGCGAAGGCTGCGATATACCTAGCTTGACGACGGGGTATATTTAGAGTGAAAACATGGCTGCAACGAAGTCTCGGCTTGAAAAAGGGATGGTTGCGGCGAGCCCTAACACAGGGGCGGCGGATGAGGTGTCAAGGGGGAAGGGGGGTGGGGATTTAGTCAGAGGAGTGTGTCACAAATGTTTATCGAGACATAATCAACGGATGTGTCATCGGAAGTCTTGTACTTATACACGGGTTCTCTACCAGACGGACAGTAAGGTTAGTTCAGTGGAACAGGTTGTAAGTTTTAATTTCTGTATATCTATTTTATGGCGAATACAAGTAACTTTATTTATACATGACATATACATATAACACCTCTATTCATTTATGTGTATATATAACCATTCACACATTTTTTTTTTTTTTGCACACGCGTGCGCGCATATATACACATATGTGTGTAAACACATATATTTATATAATATATATATATACACACATATGTTATATGTATATATACATGTATTTCCATATATGTATATATACATATATATACATATATATATAATATATATATATATATATATATATATATATATATATATATATATATATATATATATATATATATATATATATATATATAATGTATGTATATGTACGTTCTTGCGTTTGTATTTGTGTAATTATGTGTGTATACAGAAACATACATGCATAGTATATGTACACATAGACATATATACCATAGACTATTATATGTATGTGTGAATTGTAAACATGAACAGATCGATAATGATCATTGCTGTTGAAGGATTATTTTATCTTCGATCGAAATGAAACGTGGCTCAACGTGTCCATAGAATTGTTCAGAACGCAGTATAACATAATAACATTACAGGCACTGGGTGTACTTTAACTTGGGAGTGGAAAACAGTTGTCTGACAGCTTGCGGAAAATGCTCAAAACATTATTTTGACTTTCAAATGGTAGCAAGACGTGAGTTTTAAGATTGTTGTAATGCAGCATATCGATGTAAAGGAAATATGGTAAGGGAGAGGGGAGGGGGGTAGGCAACTAGTATAAAAGAGAGATGCAGTGGGTAAAAGGCAAAGAAGATGACTGGGACGCTGCATGTATCTCTCCTCTTGTTCCCTCCCTCTTTCCCTCCCTCTCCCTCCCTCCCTCCCCGCCATCGGCTCTTACGCAGTCCATGTTTATATATGAGTATCTCCCGTCTAGAGGAAAACGCACGTCATCCAAGCCTATTTTTTTCCCATCCCTGTTGAAACATCTGGCATTTTATTATGGGACAAATCGTGTCGCTGCTTTCGAGAATGGACTCGAAAAGGTTGAAAATCCAGATTATAATTGCTTACATTTTCGATTATGACGTCTTTTTGGACTAAAGACCATAGACGTTGAATAGAAATCCGCGAACTCTGACGTGATTGGCACTGGGGCTGATCAATGAAGCATGAAGCATGCGATGTCTTGAATAATAAATATGCGGTGGAGTTGAAAAGTATATTGGGGTGATTAGGCGATTGGTGATGATTGGTAATGCGTAAATTAGTATCGAAGTAAAGCAAAACAATCGAACTGTAATTGTGACGTTTTATTAGGGTGTACTAATGAATAATGCATGTGTTTGGTATTACTTGAATCAGTGATCTGAAACAAAGAAAACGCTTTTTTATTGTCATATATTTATTTCTTATTTATGTATATTGACGAAACTGCGTTCCCCAGGGTACCGACGAGGCGTTCAAGTCTCCGGCGGGCGGCAGAGCAGCAGTGTGTGTGTGTGTGAGAGCGAGAGAGAGAGAGAGAGAGAGAGAGAGAGAGAGAGAGAGAGAGAGAGCGAGAGCGAGAGCGAGAGCGAGAGCGAGAGCGAGAGCAGAGAGCGAGAGCGAGAGAGAGAGAGCGAGAGAGAGAGAGAGAGAGAGAGAGAGAAGAGAGAGAGAAGAGCGAGAGAGAGAGAGAGCGAGACAGACAGACAGACAGACAGACAGACAGACAGACAGACAGATAGACAGACAGACAGGAGGGGGCAGACAGACACACAGACACACACACACACGCACACGCACACGCACACGCACACGCACACACACACACACACACACACACACACACACACACACACACACACACACACACACACACACACACAGGCTAGTTATGTGTGTGTGTGTGTGTGTGTGTGTGTATGCGTGTGTATATGTGTACATGTGTGTATTTTCACTATATCTTGGCTTTCGTTTAGCTTTATTTAGTAATTTTATTAAATTGGAATATTTTAGTTTGTCCAGCTACAATTTAGTTCCATGAACCCTCTCTCTCCTTGCATATTCCTGGCAGAGTAGGGTCGGGTTGGTACTTCCCCGTCTTGCATCTTGTTACCCATGTTTTCATGTCAAGTCTTTGCAGGCCTCGGGATCCCCGGTCTGCCTTTCAATACCCTGAAGACTCGGGGCAACGTTTGTACCTCATACCCTCTCTCTTTCACAGAGACTTTGCTTACCCTCTCCTCCTCCTCCTCCCCTTCTCCTTCCCACTTCCCCGCCAGAGTCGCCATATTTTTTGCCCAACCTCTCCATTAACGCCATTGTATCTTGCAGGTGAGTGTCTTGCGATCTGTATCATCGACGCGAGGCTTTTGGCCCGGCCGGCCAGGTGAGTGCAAATCCTGATGTTGCCCAATTAGTCTATATATACACTCTCGCACCTTGATGCGGTCGCACCCTTCGCTTCTTTCCTATCCCCTTCCTCTCCTCCCCTGAATGCCTGCCCCCCCTCCCTTCCATCTCTTCTCGTTTCCTTCCTTTCTTTTCCTATCTCTTCCCCTCTTCCCTTCTTCTCCACCCCCTCCCTCACCCTTCGAACATCCCGGACCTATCTATGCCCCCAAGGGCGTTGGACGGTGATGTATCCGAGGTCGTGTGGGCGCCTCCCACGGGCCTTCGCAGGAAAGGAGGAAGAGGGCGGGCGTAGAAGCCTAATGATACGGCGCCATTGTGCATTGTATGAGGCGGGCGCAGAGGCTACTTGATGACATGGCTTTGTTGGCGCGATAAGGATTAGGAAGATAACACCAAGAAAAAAGGAAGAGGCTCAGAAGAAAAATTGTGCTTCTCCTGTCGCCTGACTGCCCGGTTCATCTGTTCCGTCCGTTTTCCGACCGTATGTCGTCCATCCGGCTGACCACCCAGAGATGCCCATCCGCCCGTATCCGGCCACTGGCTGCTGCGACGTCCCGGCGATATCGAAGTATATCTCAAGACGCTTCATCAGCCTTCCCTGAAGGCGTCTTTGTTATTTAGCAGAGGAACGCCGGATTTTTGTCCCCGACTCTCCCTCGAGGCTTCGCTATTTATTACAGTTATCTGGACACCGGTTGGCCCGCAGCGCCGCGTTCTTGCGTCGGTCACAAGCAACGCAATTATATAGGCTTTGTTGAGATGCTACCAGGAAGGGGCGACTCTCCCTGTGTCGGCCCGGTGGCGTCGGGCCGTGATGGAGGCATCGATAGAGCCGCCCTTGGAGGAGTACCTGGACAAGAGAATGGTTACTAGGCTGACCCTTTTGCACTGCAGGTGCCTAGGAACACGAACGCCTACCCCCGGACGTGGCGCGAAGCGAGGAGTTGGATTAGCGGCCATTTGTCTAGCTGCTTAAGCAGCGGCCTTAGGTGCCAACGACATTGCTGGGGCAGGGGTCTGGTAAACGGATGGAGGGAAAAGAGAGGACAGGGGGACCAGAGCTTGGTATCACAGCGACCTGGCTGTAGCAGAAGCCGGAGAGGAGGTTCCTCTTGCTCGCTGGTGAGGCCACTGGGGAGACGAAGCGGCCGTCGAGGCAAAAAGCGGGATCAGATAAACCGGCGGGAGCCATCATTATTTTTAGAAGCTGATAAGGGCCTCCGATGTTCCGATCCGACTATTTTTAGCCCTTCTCTTGTTAGAGCTGCATTAAAGGCATGATTTTTTTTCTTTAGGGGGGGGGATGCTTCCTTGCCTATTTGGCTGCTTGTTTGCTTGCTTGTTCATGTTAGTGCATCTGTTGACGTTGGGTTTTTCAAACTATAATAAGACTTATCTGGTAATACCTTGCGTACACCAAACCTCTGAGTTAGCTTGCATGTGAGCGAGCGTGCGTTCTAGTGTGCATTTGTGTATAGAGGACTTTCTTCCCTGAACATTTTATTCGCTGGCAGTTAGATGACGTGCAACCTGTGCTTGCGTGTGCCTATTCCGGGCCGGTGCGCGATGTTAGCACCGGAGGCCGTGGCTAATGCGTCGGTTTTATCCAAATTTCTCTTCTTTTTATCTATTTTTTTCCACTTTAATCTTTGAGTTTTGCAAGGGAAATGGACTGGTGGCAGTACGGCGAAATTCGCTCTGAATTATAGCTGCGGAGCCAAGCGAGGCCGCGAGGAGGGTCGATTTGTATCATTTCCTCCCGAGAAATAAGTTGCCTTCTGTCTGTGTGTTTTTGGTTGTGTGTATATGTGTATGTATGTGTGTGCATGCATACGCACTTTCGTGCTTGTGCACCAAAGAGTATGTATAAAAAGAGAGTGAGAAATAATAATTATGAATTTGAAGAAGTTATATTATCTAAATGTGTGATAAATTGAAAATAGAGGCTAAGAAAACTACTGCAAAGGAGTGGTTACTATAAATGACATTTTATGTGTTATTTTTGTTATTATTATATTGTTTTTATCATCATCATTATTATTATTATTGTTTTTTATCATGATGATGCTCATCATATTTATTGTGAACAGTGGTTTGAAAATATTAGATAATTATTTTTGTTAGTTGCGGTTAATATTTTTCCATGTTAATTGAAGCTTCAAAACTCGGGTTCTGAGCCTAAGAGTAGACGGCTTGGGGAAAATTTCAAGGAATTCATCACAAGGGGAGGGTGGTTTGGAGGAAGCAAATGGGATGCCACTACACACGGGAGGGAGGGAGGAAGATGGGGAGAGAGAGCGAAGGAAAAGAAGAGAGAGAGAGAGAGAGAGAGAGAGAGAGAGAGAGAGAGAGAGAAGAAGAAGAAGAAGAAGAAGAAGAGAGGAATGGGGTGAAAGGGGAGGGAGAGAGAGAAAGACAAAGAGAGAATCAGTGCCAAAGAGTCGTCTTTGTGTCCAGCTACCAGATGCCAATCATAGAGGGTGAAGGAGGAAGAGAGAAATTAGGGGAAGGCGGGGGGGGGGGGGGAGTTGGAAGTTGGGGAAGTGTGTGTGTGTGTGTGTTTTCATTTATTTATTTATTTATTTATTTATTTATTTAGGCGAAAGAAGGGGGTAATGGAGATATTGGATGATAATCAAGATGGAAAGGAAGAGGAGGAAGTGGAAAGAAGCAAGAATAAAGATGAAGAGGGACGAGCATGGAAGATAGGGAGGAAAGGTGAAAATCAAGTTGGAGTGAGAAACGAAGGAAAAGGAAGAGAACAAGGAATTCAACATAGAAAGAGAGGTGGAGTAATAATGGTTACGGTTTTGTTTTTAATTTGTGATGTTGCTGCATTTTTGTCATATTATATTTATGGTGGCATTTTTTGCTAGTTATACAATTGCAACCTGAAATGCGCGTGTTGGTCTTGAGTTTGCTTCTGGGTTGAAGTTTGTTTCGGTGAGATCTTCATGTTATTGTTATTGTGAATATTACCACCAAACTACCACCACTGCCATCGTTGTTATTACAAATATGAATATTATATTTATCGCAGATTTTCCATCAGTCTTCACCTCCTTCCCAGCCAGGCTCTTATTAAAGCAAGGATTGCCTTTATTGCTCTCGAGATATTGTCGATGGCGGTGATAGCGAGCGTCAATCAGACATGTATATATTTTGATGCATTGCCGGGGCCGGGCTTACGTGTCATCGGAGTCGCCGCCCGGCACAAGGCAACGTTTATGAGGCTCAAGTCGTAAATAACCTCAAGTGTGACAGGGCGACATATGAGCGCCTCCGCCACCGCCACCTGCCCTTCCCCCTATCCCCCCCTCCCTCTTTCTCTGTCATTTCGATCTCATTCTCGATCTCTCACACGGACACGCAAGCCTCCACTCTCACACCCACACATACATGTATTACGTTTTGATTGTTTAAACGTGACAATAGATAGGCCATCGCGGCTACAACAGAATAAAACTTACGGTTATGCTATTGGCTGATTCAGGCCAGGAATTACCTCTTTTATTAAGGAGAAAATGTTTTTTGTATGTATAATAATAATACATATTTCTGGTACGCTGAGTGTACCATGATATTTTTTTTATTAGCTATTATTTTTGGAGTAAATTCCCTTGTGAAGTCGATGCCGTGTCAGGTGCATTTAAACGTGTACGATTTTCTTTTTTCCAGTTTCCTCCCGCCATGAACGTCTTTGAGGATATTTGATTTATGTATTCCTCGCTGTGATATTTTTATTGAACTTTATATATATATAAATAGATATATATATATAAATAGATATAGATATATATAAATAGATATATATATATATAAATAGATAGATATATATAAATAGATATATATATATATAAATATATATAGATATATATATAAATATATATATAAATATATAAATATATATAAATATATAAATATATATATATATATATATATATATATATATATATATATATATATATATGTATGTATGCAAAGTGACTTTTGGAGATAGCTTATCTTTTACACTGCATGAAAGCGGTTTAAAGATATGTCGTTTTTTATGTCTTCTTTGATTTTCTTATTGCTTGAGAGATTACCCAAAACGGACGATAAGTTAAATTTGTCGTAAGTAGTGTGTGTGTGTGTGTGTGTGTGTTTGTGTGTGTGTGTGTGTGTGTTTGTTTGTTTGTTTGTTTGTTTGTATGTTTGTGTTTAAGGATGTTGGGTGTCTATCTCATTTTTCTAAGGACTATGCCATGGTCTATCGCATGTGGCGATACATATTCAAGCTTTGAGTATAATGCTAGATTATTTCGCTTGGAAGGGGCTCACTAGAGCACTCGAGGGAGTTATCAAGTCAGCTGGGCGAATGAAAACAAACACTATTCTTGAATTGAGTCGACTGCGTAGCTATACAAATTGGTTAGAGAGAGAGAGAGAGAGAGAGAGAGAGAGAGAGAGAGAGAGAGAGAGAGTGAGTGAGTGAGGAGTGAGAGAGAGAGAGAAAGAGTTGTCGAAGATACTTTATCTAGCTCTTCTTGAACTTGCCTGATTACTTGTCTTTTATTAAGGATATTGTCTTGCGCTCCATTAGTTTCCACATTGTTCTTTCGACGCCTTCACTTTTTTTCACAAGGCGTCTCCCCCCCCCCCCAGTAATAATGAACGGAGAAAATAAATCGCAATTATGGCAATAATCTAGTCATTCATAACTGCGAACGGGAAAGTAGATTTCAAACTCGAAATAAAATTATTACATTTTTTTACTAGACTCTTGTTAGCTACCACAACTAGGTTCCATGTAGTTGAAATGTTTACATTTCACATTTTATTTCCAAGATATTTTCTGCAAAGACTTGTGCCAAAATTCAGTTACACATACCTTAATATATGCTCAATATGTAATGTCTAAGCATTATTGTCTCAGGGCCGCCCACTGGATTGTATATAATGTCTATGTACATGAGAAAAGTAATTTGACGATATCAGGAGAGTTTTTTCTTTTAACACCCAATGCGAAATATACCATTGCTCATAATTATATAGGATAAGGTTACGTAACTTGCCAAACTAAACAACAGTAACAAAAAGTGGTAAAAAATCTTAAATTTCTAATGAACATTCAGCCTCCGTAAATGAAGCAAGCGGGTTACGTGTCCGACTCGAGCACTAATTGGCTGGCATCGAGTTGCATCCGTGTTGCATCCGGTTCAAATCGTCTCGTCTGCGTGCAACTGCTTATTCGATAAACGTCTTAAAAAATCCGTGTATACTGCACTCGACAGACCTTGGTTGAATTTATGGCTTCACTGGAGGTCATTCGGTACAGTTAACGGCC
>NC_051386.1:12808352-12810852 GCF_015228065.2 Penaeus monodon | reverse complement strand
TGATATTATATTGATATCATTATCTTTTCTATTTTCATTGAATTACCTTCATGATAGTCGCGTTTAATTTTTGGGAAGATATTGTTATTATTATTTTTTATACTTATACATAACCCAGAAATAAGGAGAATGGCATTTATTGTGTGTATTCCAGCTCTCCTCGTTCCCTTTCGTTTCTTTGCACTCTTACTCTTTCTCCTCTCTCCTCTTTTTCATCTCCATTCGCTTGGCATTATATTGCTCCTTCTCCTTTCTCAATCTTCGTCGCCTCCCCTTGCTCTTTCTCCTGTTCATGTTCATCAGTTTCGTCATTCTTCTTCACCTTCCAACTCTTCTCTTCTCCTCATCCTCATATTTTTCTTTTTCCTCCTCCTCCTCCTCTTATTTTTCTCATTATTCTCCTCCTTCGTTTTCTTCGTCTTCCTCTTCTCTCACCTCATTTTTCTCCTTCTCCTCCTTTCTTCTTCTTCTTCTTCTTCTTCTTCTTCTTCTTCTCTTTTCTCTCCATCTCTCCTCCTCCTCCTCCTCCTCCTCCTCCTCCTCCTCCTCCTCCTCCTCCTCCTCCTCCTCCTCCTCCTCCTCCTCCTCCTCTCCCCCCCTGCTGCACTTATTCCTATAAAAGAAAAAAAACGCACTGACGGCATAAATGTACCGGTGTTTAATAACATATTTTTAGCATGTTAAGTCCGTCGCCCCTCCCGTCCATTTTTTTTAAATATATATATATATATATATATATATATATATATATATATACAGATATATATAATATTACTTACTATATTATATATATATGATATTTGAAGTCGTATTCTCTCTCTCTCCCTCCTTCCTTCGCTCCCTCTCCCTCTCTCTCTCTCTCCCTCCTCCTCCGTCTCTCTCTCTCTCTCTCCCCCCCCCTCCGTCTCTCTCTCATTCTTCGGCATAATCGTGGAGCAACAGGGCAAGTGTTGCGCCTCGCTGTCGCCACTTGTATTTATTGGTCGCGCGTTGCTGTTGTAAAAGGCTCAGAGCAATTGGAGGCTGGTCTCAAAATAGCATCATTTGTGCAGTGTGATGGGGGGGGTGTCAATGGGGGGGAGAGAGAGGGGGGGTCGGTAGGGAGGGAGAGGCGGTGGATAAGGGAGGGATTAGGAGGCGAGAGGGGAGGGGATAGTCTGGATGTGGTAGGGGAGAGGGAGGGAGGGAAGGAAGAGGGTGTGATAGTTGGATGGGAAAACAGGTTAGGGTAGAGGAGAGGGAAGGGGAGAGGTATGCGGAAAGGTAGGTTAGGCTAGGTTAAGTTATATATAGAACACTGAATGCAGTTTTTGCTTGCATTCGCAGTATATTTTGGAAGGGCTGTGATCACCGATCTAAATATAAAAATCCTCCCTTACTGCATTCCACTACCTATTGCCAATTTTGAATACCGCTTTGAGCCAAATCGGCGTTGGAACACCCATGCACACACACACACACACACACACACACACACACACACACACACACACACACACACACACACACACACACACACACACACACACCTCAGGGCGTGGTACTGCACACACACACAGACATTCTTGGAATTAAACTTTTGGCCAGATGGATAGGATATTACAGACTCTCCACCTCTCGGGAAACCTTAACGAGGGTCTTTACTTTATTATAAAAATACATATCACTTGGGTAAGTTGTATTGAAGGATGTATTTCACAATTTGCAGTATATCTTAGACGTAGTTATTGAATAGCAGGCGAAAACAAGCCAAATATCACTAATGAAATACTTATATCGCCGGAATGCCCTGTCATATAGGGATAACAGTCAACAACAATTAGCACATCCGTTCACAAAGGCAGTATTTCTATATCGATGGCAAATGATATGCTACTCGACCCATTGCCAAAGAGTTACACACGCTCGCGCGCACAAACAAACACGCACGCACACACATGCGCGAACGCGCGCAGTCACGCAGATAAGGTAGGCTGCTAGCAATGTGTTAAATGTCCTATTATTCGATCACATATCCTCCTCGTTAACTGCATTGTGGTGTGATGAGTTAAGTGGCTGATCTTAAATAGTTGTAACAGCAGATAAAAGTGACAACATCCGCCTCTTCCAACACCCTGACTTGAATATGTAGACATATATATTCCTCTTTGACTGTAACAAGCTGTTCAGGATCGAATCGAATCGAATTCCAGTGTCACTGTTCTGCTGTTGTTACCAATCCTTACAATTCATCCATATGCTGAAATATCTTTCTTTTCCCCGCCATTCTGCATTAGGGCCAATGACGTTCACTTGATTAAATTTTTAATGCTTTGGTAAGTATCGCCTTCTTCCACCTCCCCTTCCTCCCTTTCTTCAACTTTGCCTTCTTGTTATTACCCAAATCCCAACATAACCCCTCCCTTTCTTATGTTCCCTGCCTTTCGAACAGAGAGGAACCTGTTAGCCAGAAGCGAAACAGGACGGGTATACCGGTGAGAGGCAGATTTCCCTACATCTA
>NC_051386.1:12773352-12805852 GCF_015228065.2 Penaeus monodon | reverse complement strand
CAGTAGTGATGATGGTAATAATAGTAATAATAATACTAATGATATTAATAATGATAATGATAGTTATATATATATATATATATATATATATATATATATATATATATATATATATATATATTTTTTTTTTTTTTTTTTTTTTTTTTTTTTTTTTTACGAAATGGTTAATTTTATGAGTATAATCATGTAATATAAAGATCATTAACCTACGATGACGAGTCTCCCACCTCGTCCTCCTTTTCCTCTTCTTTATCCTTTTTCCTCGTTTATCCTTTTCGCCGTTCTTGTCATAATGGAATTACGTCTACAACAACAATTCTAATAAGAATCCGAATAAGAACAAGAACAAAAAAAAAAAAGAATAATATCGGAACAAAAACAGCAACAGCAATAATAATGATAATGATGTTTATGATAATGATACTACTACTACTGATATTAACAACAACAATAATAGTAAGGATGATAGTAATAATGGTAATAATAATAATGATAATGATAACAGTAATGATAATTAAGTGATTGTAATGGCAATGATAATGACAGTAATGGTAATGGTAACGGTAATGATGATAGTAATTATAATAAGGTGTATGACGATTTTTTCTTCAGAAAATAAGCTATGGTAATCCTATTAGAATGATTCTGTTATTAATATATTTAGTGTTTTCACCTTGTCATGTTCCTCCTTTTCGCTTTCCTGTTTTGTCTGCTACTCCTATCCCTCTTTCTCCTTCTCATCTACCTCCTCCTTCTCCACCTGTCTCTTCCTCCCTCTCGTTTCCATCGTCTTCTTTCTTAGTTTCCTTCATCCTCTTCCTCTCCCTCTTCCTCTCTCTCTGCCTTCTTCCTCTCCGCCGCCGCCACCTCGCCCAGACGGTCGGTTGGTCGGGTCAGCGAACTCGTCCATCACGGAATCTAAATAAATCAGCACCTCGCCCGACCTGCCCCCCCCCCCCCTCCTCCCCATATCCCCATCCTCCTCCATTCTATCCCCCATCCCCATTCCCCATTCTCTGCCACAAACACCTACCTCCAGGTATATGTCATTGATTATTTTTAGATCGATTCGAAGGGTCATCCGGTACATCTCGAACAATACGAACCCTCTTGATTTGGGTGTGGAGGGGGAAGGCAGGGTGGAAGGGGAAGGGGGTGCCTAGATGACGATACATTTTAGAGGCAGGTAGAGAAGAGGGAGTAAGGAGGTGGTAAATAGAGAGAGAAGAAAGGGGGAAGAGGGAGGAGAGAGAGAGAGAGAGAGAGAGAGAGAGAGAGAGAGAGAGAGAGAGAGAGAGAGAGAGAGAGAGAGAGAGAGAGAGAGAGAGAGAGAGAGAGAGAGAACAAGAGGCAAAAAAAAAAAAAAGATGAGAAAAGAGGAAAGAAAGGTGAAAAAGGGAGAGAAGGAAAAAATAGGGAAGAAAGGTGAAAAAGAGAAAAGAGAGGAAAGAAAGAAAAAGAAAATAGATAGAAAAGAGAGGAGGGAAAGAAGGGAGAAAAGAAGAGAAGAGAAAAGTGAAGAGAAAAAAGAAGAAAGTCAAAAGAAAAAAGGGTAAAAAAAAGAAAAAAATAAAAGGGGGGGGAAAAAGGGGGGGGGGTGAAAAAGAAGGAAATGGAGGAAAAAAAAAAAAAGGGAAATGGGAAAAAAGAGAGAGGGGGGGGGAGAAAGGAGAGGGGAGGAAGAGAGAGGGGAAAAGAGAGAGGAAGAGAGAGACAGAGAGAGAAGAGGAAAGAGGGAGAGAGAGCGAGAGATAGAGAAAGAGAGGAGAGAAGAAAGGAGAGGAGAGAGAGAAAGAGGGGAGAGAGGAGAAAGAGAGAGAGAGGAGAAGAAGAGAAGAAGAGAGAGAGAGAGAGAGAGAGGATGAGAGAGAAGAGAGAGAGATGGAGAGAAGAGAGAGGAGGAGAGAGAGAAGAGAGAGAGAGGAGAGGAGAGAAGAAGAGAGAGAGAGGAGAGGAAAAGAAGAGAGAGAGAGGGAGAGAGAGAGGAGAAAGAGAGAGAGAAGAAAAAAGAGAGAGAGAGAGAGGAAGAGAGAGGAGGAAAAAGAGAGAAAAGGAGAAGAGAGAGGGGGAGAAAGAGAGAGGAAGAGAGAGAGGGGAAAAAGAGAGAGAGAGGAGGGAAAAAGAGAGAGGGAGGAGAGAGAGAGGAGAGGGAGGGAGGAGCGAGAGAAGGAAGGGGGATGAGAGAGGAGAGAGAGAGAGGAGAGAGGGGAAGGGGAGAGAGAGAGAGAGAGAGAGAGAAGAGAGAGAGAGAAAAAGAGAGAGAGAGAGGAGGAGAGGAGAGAGAGAGAGAGAGGAGAAGAGGAGGAGAGAGGAGAGAGAGAGGGGGGAGAGAGGAGAGAGAGAGAGGGAGAGAGGAGAGGAGAGGAGAGGAGAGAGGAGAGAAGAGAGAGAGAGAGGAGAGAGAGAGAGAGAGAGAGAGAGAGAGAGAGAGAGAGCAGGATTGAACGAAGAGGAGGAGGTAGAGAAAGCGGACAAACAGGAAGGAGACGGAGACAGCGAGAGCGCGGAGGGGACACGCAGTCTGAGAGTCGTAGCGACTTCGGTCATATCGTTCGTTCGTTCGTCCGCGTGCGTCAGCGAGAATGCTGCTTTTGGTAGCTTTTGCACACACACACACACACATGTGTAGATATATGAATTTATGTATATAAAATGTATATGTATATATATTTATTGTATATATATGTGTGTGTGTGTGCGTGTGTGTGTGTGTGTGTGTGTTTGTGTGTGTATGTATTCATGTATATAAGCATTTGTATACGTATACGCATATATATATATATATATATATATATATATATATATATATATATATATATATATATATATATATATACTTACATATATGCATACACATCTGTATGTATGCATGCATGGCGCATGTTGGTAGATCAATGTTTCCTGCTTGTTTGTTTACATATTTTAGTATCTGCTTTGTCGGGAGGAGGCGCATCGCACGAGTGAGTCAGCGCACTTTGCCTAGCCCCTGTTAGGCCGAAGAGCGCGAGCGCCTCCCGCCGCCGCGCAATTAGCGGCGGCGAGGAATGCAGTCGAGGTCGAGTCCTGCGTGCGGCCGCGGCGGGAGGGCACTGATCTGGCCCTGCGTGCGTGCGCGCCCACAGGGCCAGATCAGGATTGTTTCTCTTCTTTTGATTAACATAACAAATAAAGAGCTGGAGAAGTAAGTAGCTACCAGCAACTTGTTTTTTCGAGTTTGTTCAGCGGAAGAAAGAAACTGGCATGAGCGCTGACGTCACAGCCGACCGGAATATGTTTGTGTGTCGTCTTGTTTTCTCGATAACTCGTCGCGAGATTGATTGGCCTCGTTTTTTCCTCTTGATTTGAGAATCGTACTTCGATCGTGGTGCTTAATAAGGAGCGCGGGCGGAGGCGAAGGCATGCGGCCACATCAGGAAGCGCCAAGGGACTCCGGAGAGGAATGGGGGCTCGATGGACGGCGTGGCCCCGAGCGCTGGGAAAAGGGGGGAGGGTGGGAGAAAGGCGAGAGTGTGGCAAGTAACGAGTGAGTGGAAAGAGTGATGTGTGGTACTTAATGGGGGATTATTTAGCGGTAATAGTGTGGTGAGAGGTGAAGAAGTGAGTGAAAGTAATGAGAGTGTGGTGAGCGGTGATAAGTGAGGGAGCTAGGATTGGGAATGATGAGAGAGAGTGGCAGGTGTGAGAGAGAGATAATTGAATGGCAGGTACAATTGCCTGCACTTCACGTTTTAGGTGAACATTAGAAGCGGCAACTGTGTGTTTGTTTACATTCTCGTATTGTTCCTTGGTTGGGTTGGCACTTGAAAATACTATGATATAAAAATTCGGATAAAATAATTGAATTATTTCTCCCATGCAAGTTATTTAGACGATTCTCTCTTTTATAGTACTAGCCATCATTTAGCGCATTTCCTTAAAACGAGGAATTCTCATCTACCAACTGCCATCGGGCTCAGAAAAAATGTGTTTAGTAAGAGATAAAGAGAGAATGAGTGATATATATATATATATATATATATTATATATATATATATATATATATATATATATATATATATATATATATATTACATACATATATTTAGAGAGAGAGAGAGAGAGAGAGAGAGAGAGAGAGAGAGAGAGAGAGAGAGAGAGAGAGAGAGAGAGAGAGAGAGATATGCAGTGCAGAGAGATAATAGATATAATATATATATATATATATATATATATATTATATATATATATATATATTATATATATATATATATATATTTATATATATTATATATAATATATATATAATATAGTATTATATATATTATATATGTATATACAGTATATATATATATATATATATATATATATATATATATATATATAATGTAATATATATAAGAGAGAAATGAATGGCAAGGGATTGGCGAAAAAAAAACAAGAGTGTGGAATATGCGGTGAGATTGATGACTGGTAGGGAAAAATTGTAGGCATATGAGACGATTGAAAGAAATATAGATAAATAGAAAAGGAAATTTATATTTAAGTGTCTGACATAGAAATACATATTTTAGTACATACGAGATGTGATAGATCGTGGTCATAATTGCTATTATCGTTATGATAATAAGATAATCATAATATTTTTGATGGTCATCACGACTACCATTCTTATTCCCATCATTATCATAATTATATTTGCTAATAATGTTATTAATGAAGCCATTAAAGTCAGCGGTGGATTGGGATGTGGTGTCTGAAAGGAACTGCGAGAGGCGAAAGGGAGGGCGGCCGACAGGGAAAGGTACCTTGCTTTTTACCTGGATGACCTCTTTCTCTCTCTCTCTCTCTCACACGCACACGCACGCGTGCACATACATGCATAAACACACATATTTAAACACACTCTTTTTGTGGTAAAAGTCCATCCATCGCTCCTCTCTTCTCCCCTCCCCCCTCCACCACAGCAGGATCTCTTTCGCTCTTCCCCTTCCCACGGTCCAAGAATGTCGGGAAGACGCTGATTTATTCCTCCGTGGAGATGTGTTGATTCGCTGACGTCAGAAGACAGTGAATTTTGCAGGTATTAGGGGGGGGGGGTATGACGAGAACAGGGAGACTTGAGGGAAACTTGTCTATTAAGGGTAGATATGTGAGGCGTCCGGTTTAAAAGATTTGAATGCAAGTAATAGTTTGAGATAAAAATATATATATATATATATATATATATATATATATATATATATATATACAGTATGTATATGTTTATATAAATAATATGTGTGTGTGTGTATGTATATATACAATATATATATATATTTACATGTGCACACACACACACATACACACATACACACATACACACATACACACATACACACATACATACACACACATACACACACATACACACACATACACACATACACACATACACACATACATACACACACATACACACACATACACATACACATATACATACAGACATATACACATACACAAACCTACACATACACATACAGACATACACATACACACACATACACATACCTACACATACACATACACACACACGCGCATGCTATATATATAATATGTATATAAATACATATACATAGACACATTCATATATACATACACACACCTGTGTATTGCGTGTGTATGTATATATACACAAAATATAATTTAATATACATATGTATATGTGTATATGCATATATGTATATATATATATATACATATATATATATATTTATATATATTATATATGTGTGTGTGTGTGTGTGTGTGTGTGTGTGTGTGTGTGTGTGTGTGTGTGTGTGTGTGTGTGTGTATTTACATAATATATATACTACTAATGTATATGTATCCACGTACGTATGTATGAATGAAAAAAAAAAGGATGGGAGAGAAGAAGAGAGGGGATTTATGCATGGGTTTCAGGATTTAACGATAATATTAAAAGACATGAAGAATCTAACCAGGCGGAGAAGGACGAAGGAACCAGAAAATAATTGCCTCCATAAATCGGATTTTGAAATTTATTTGGCTAGAAGAAGGGCATGAGGACAGCTTTACGAAACATAACGAAAAGCGACGTTAAGTATATATTGGCGATTGCACGAGTGACGAGGGAGAGGGAGGGAGCGGGGAATAGAGGGAGAGGGACAGTGTAGAGGAGGGAGAAGGGAGAAGGATAGGAAGGAAAAAGGAGAAGAGGATGGAAAGGTGAAAATAAGAAGAGATGGACGGGATGGAAGAGGAAAAGGAGGAGAGGTTGGATGGGGGAAGGGAGAAGAGAAAAGGAAGAGGATGAATGAGAGAGGAGAGTTAGAGCAAGAACAAGGATGAAAGAGAATAAGGACTAAAGAGAGGGAGAGTGTGGAGTAAGGAGAAGGAAAGGGAGCGAAGGAGAAAGAGGAAGAGGGTGAAGGAGCGAGGAGATGGAAATGAGGATGGAGGAAAGGGAGAGTAAGAGCATGGATGGAGGGAGGGGGGTAGAAGAAGAGCGAGAGCAATAAGGTAGAAGGGGCAGCGGGAGAAGAATGCAGAAGACAGGTACGAGGGGAAAGCGATAGGCCTACGCAAAATATTTTCCTTGAAAACCAATGTCGAAATCTAACTTGTAATCAAATGAAAATCATCCCTATTCCATTTCTGAACTTATCATAATTTTCATCAGAATACGACAGGATATATCTCTAGGCCTTCGAAATTACTTTTTTAAACTCTCTCCCTCTCCCTCTCCCTCTCCCTCTCCCTCTCCCTCTCCCTCCCTCCCTCACTCCCTCCCTCCTTCCCTCCGTCTCCTTTTTCCTCCTCCTCCTCCCTCTCCTCCCTTCTCCCCTTAAACTTACACTTTTGTAAGAGTATTAAAAAGAAGGATGAATGGATACAGCTGAGGTTTGAATATTTTTCATGTAACTAAAAAAAAATGAATTTATTGATTTGCGTTATGTTCACATCATTATTTTTGCATACATTGATTGGCGAGCCACGTGGGTTGCTCAGTGGCCACCTGGCAGATCTTGGGACGCTAATTAGGCACGTTAAGAGAATGCCAAAGAAGAGGTAAAGAAGACGCAGAGAATCCTAAAGAAGGGGGGAGAAGTAGAGAATGTTAAAGGGTTGGAAGGAATAGTGGATGCAAAAGAGAGGAGGGAGAGAAAGCCAAGAAAAGGGGGAGCAAATAGACAATGCCAAAAAAGAGGAGGAAGAAGTAAAGGCTAAAGCATGGGAAAAGGCAGAGGAAACAGATTTCGCATAGGGCTGAACGGAATTAAATTTGTGAAAATATTGTGAAATCGGCCGAATGAGAACGGAATGAGATATGGATGGAATACAAAATGTGTTGTAGACAGGGAAAGTTGTCTACAGCTCTTTCTGTGTATCGTAACTCTGCATCTGTATACCTTTAATTATGTTTCTCTTTCGTTATAACGATATTTGGCTGTTGTTTGGCGGCAGGAATGTCAAGATTTATGTTCTTTGGTTGAAGTACGAGTAAATACGCGTGTAATCATTTGTTCATGGTGTGATTTTATTATATTATTTGCGTAATATTAGCCGAGAAGATGGATGTGTGTAGTATCATTCGCTTGGATACACTGGAATTTCTCTCTCTCACTCTCTCTCTCTCTCTCTCTCTCTCTCTCTCTCTCTCTCTCTCTCTCTCTCTCTCTCTCTCTCTCTCTCTCTCAACATCACATAGTAAATGATTGAAGTGCATCCACAACACCTCGTGACTCCCCAGCCTTGAGGCCAGTTAACCCTTTTTTCGCTTTCTCCCTCTTCCCCCTTGTAGTAGTCCACGCGACCTCGTGTTTCTCCTTTTTTATCTCGGCCTTTTCTGTCCCCTCTGGCCTTCCCCCCGAGCCTGACCTTTCTGTGCTCCTGCCGCGGTATATCCCGGCTTCTTTTTTATACCTGTGTTCCCATATCCTTTCGCTCCGAACCTCCCCCTCCCCAGACCTTTCTTATTTTCCGTGCCATTTCTGCCGAGGTATTCGCTGTGCTGCACTTCCAGGAGTTCAGGGCAGTGCCGGGAGTGCTTCTTGCCTTTATCGTCCTTCGCACACGACTATGTTCCTTTTTTGTTCTTTCCGTTTGTTGATGACTTGTCTCCGGTTTACTTTGTTTACTCTCTGTCTTTTTAAGCTCACATTCTCTCTCAGTGTGCACTTCATCTTATACTCACTCCCTCTCACCGTCACACTCACTTTCTCTTATACTTGTTCCTCATATTCTCTCCCTCTCCCCGTCTCTTTTTTACTGGCTGTTGACATGTTAGATGTGCGCGGCTCGTCTGTTGCTCTTATTATGCGGCATCGTTATTTTGATCCGCTCTGACACGTTGATTACCCGGGCGGCGCTGCGAAACTAACTAGACGCGAAATTGATGAGGGCGGGGAAAGGAAGGAGAGGGGAAGAGTGGGAGAGAGGGACGGAGGGGTAGTAAGATGAAGGATGGAAAGGGTGGGGGAGGGATGTAAGGGTATCACTTGATTCCCACTTTGTCTCGCCCTATTTCCTGCGGAGGCGTGGGGAGGCACCCCCGCTGAGTTCCCTGTCTTGGCCGAGAAGTCTCAACGCCCGCCTCGTCAACAGCGTCTGAAATTCCGGATTAAGCTCTTTTTAAGAACGTGTGGATTCGTACACATGCTCGCCCGTGCAAATACAAACTTCCTCCTCCCATCCTTCACTCACGCGGCTCTTCCCTCCGTCCCTCATCCTTTAACGAAGGGGAGAGGAAGGAGAGACGTGATAAGAGCCGTAGAGGGCTTCCATCGTCGGTTCCAAATGCTTGTATTAGTTATTCCCGAGCCAGGTGTAGGAACCCGTCCGACTTCTTGAACCAGTCAGATTTTTTGAACTCGTGCGCTCCTCTCTGCTCTAGATGGATGAAGGAGAAGAAAAAGAAAAAGAACAGCGTCTGGCTCGCAGATATTTGCACAAGATGTTCAAGAACCTTTTATGTTTAAAAACCTGCTTGCGTCTTTTACGGATTTTAGTGCTGCTGGTACCCTGCTGCCGCCAGAAGAAGCAGAAGGAAAAGATGAAGAAGAGAGTAAGAGAAAAAGAAGAAAAAGAAGAGCGCGTGTAATATGGCCAGACTGTTGGGCGCGTGTGCTGGTATGCGGAGGAAAACCAGACCACGACACTTGGCTGACATCCCCGGCCAGTTGTAGAAACATGTGTAGATTCCGCATGAAGAGGGGCACTTGTTGTCAAGAACTAGTTGTAGGAGCGTGCCCGGACTTCATGAACAAATGCACAGGCAGTTCAAAAACCAGTCGTAGGAACCTGCCTTACATCGTCTTGAATAACTTGCCAAGGGTTATCAATTAGTTTGGCTCGAGTGTGGAATGCTCTTAAGTCGCATCTCACTTCGTCTTCTTTTTTCCTTCTCCTTCTTCCTTTTCTCCTTTTCTCTATCACCTCCCTTTTCTCTTTCTGCATCTCCTCTTTCTTCCCCCTCCTCTTCCTCCTCCCTCTTCCTCCTCTTCCTCCTCATCCTCCTCTTCCTCCTCCTCTTCCTCCTTTTAATCCTTGTCCCTATTCTGCTCTTAGGAGGGAGTGAGGAAAGAGGAGATTGGATGAGTGAAAGAGAAGAGAGAAAAGAAAAATTGAAAGAGGGGAGTAGAGAGAGAGGAGATTCAGAAAGAGAAAGAGAAATAGGGGAGGGAGAAAAAAAAGAGGAGAAAGAGAAAGGAGAGGGGGGGAGGGAGAGAGAGAGAGGAGAAGATAGAGGAGGGAGGAGAGAAGAGAGAGAGGAGAGAGAGATGGGGGGGGGGGGGGGGGGGGGGGGGGGGGGGGGGGGGGGGGGGGGGGGGGGGGGGGGGGGGGGGGGGGGGGGGGGGGGGGAGAGAGAGAGGAGAGGGAAAAGGAGGAGAGAGAAAAAGGAAGAGGAGAGAGAGAGAGAGATGGGGAGAGGGAAGGGAGAGAGAGAGGGAAGGAGAGAGAGAGATAGGGGGAAAGGGAGAGAGAGAGAAAGGAGAGAGGAGAGGAGAGAGAAGAGAAGGGAGAGAGAAAAGAGAAGGAGGGAGAGGAGAGAAGGGGGGGAGAGAAGGAGAAAGGAGAAAAGGGGGAGAAAGGAGAGAGAGAGACAAAGGGAAGAGAGGGAGAGAGAGAGAGGGAGAGAGAAAGAGAGAGGGGAGAAAGAGGAGAGAAAGAGGAGAGAGAGAAGGAAAGAGAGAGAGAAGAGGGGAAGAAGGAGAGAGAGAGGAGGGAAAAAAAAAAAAAAAAAAAAAAAAAAAAAAAAAAAAAAAAAAAAAAAAAAAAAAAAAAAAAAAAAAAAAAAAAAAAAAAAAAAAAAAAAAAAAAAAAAAAAAAAAAAAAAAAAAAAAAAAGGGGGGGGGGGGGGGGGGGGGGGGGGGGGGGGGGGGGGGGGGGGGGGGGGGGGGGGGGGGGGGGGGGGGGGGGGGGGGGGGGGGGGGGGGGGGGGGGGGGGGGGGGGGGAAAAAGGGGAAAGGAGGAGAGAAGGAAGAAGAGAGAGAGGAAGAGAGGAGAGGAGGAGAGGAGAGAGAGAGGAGAGAAGGGAGAGAGGAGAGGATGAAGAAGAGAGAGAGGAGAAGAACGGGGAGGGGAGAGGAGAGAAAGAGGGAGAGAGGAAGAAAGAGGAGAAGAGAAGAAGAGAGAGAGGAGAGAGAGAGAGAGGGAAGAGGAGAGAGGGGAGAGAGAGAAGGAGAGGGGGAGAGAAGGGGAGGGGGAGAGAGAGAGGGGAGAGAAGGGGAGAGAGAAGAAAGAGGAGGAGAGAAAAAGAGAGAGAGAAGAGAGAGAAGGAGAAAGAGGGAGAGAGAGAGAGAAAGAAAATAGGAGGAGAGAGAGAGAAAAAGGAAAAAGAGGAAAAAGAGGAGAGAGAGAGAGAGAAGGAGAGAGAGGGGAGAGAGAGAGAAAGAGGAGAGAGAGAGAGGAGGGGGAGAGAAGAGAGAGAGGAGGGAGAGAGAAAGAGAAGGAGAGAGAGAGAAAGAGAGAAGAGGGAAAAGAGAAAAGAAGGAGAGAGGAGAGAGAGCGGAGAGAGAGAGAGGAAGGGGGGGAGAGAGAGGAGAGAGAGAGAGGGGGAGGAGAGGGGAGGGAGAGGGAGGAAGAGAGAGGAGAGAAGAGGGGAGAGAGAAGAGGGGGAAAAGAGAGAGAGAAAGAGAGAGAGGAGAGAGGGAGGAGAGAGAGACGAGAGAGAAAGAGGGAGGGAGAGAGGAGAACAGAGAGAGAGAGAGGAGGAGGAGAGATAGAGAGGGAGAGAGAAGAGAGAGGGGGGGAGAGAGAGGAGAGAGGGAGAGAGGGGAGGAGAGAGGAAGGAGAGGGGAGGGGGAGAGAGGAGAAGGGGAGAGAGAGGAGAGAGGGAGGGAGAGAGGGGAGAGAAAGAGGAGAGGAGGAGAGAAAGAGAAAGAGGAGGGAAAGAGAGAGAGAGGAGAGAGAAGAGAGAGGAGAAGAGAAGAGGAGGGAGAGAGAGAAGAAAGAGGAGGGGGAAGAGAGAAGAGGGGAGGGAGAGAAAAGAGAAGGGGGAGAGAGAAGAGAGAGAAAGAAAGAGGAGGGAGAGAGAGAGAAAGAAAGGGGAGGGAGAGGAGAGAGAAGAGAGGGGGGAGAAGAGAGTGAGAAGAAAGAGGGGGGAGAGGAGAAAAAGAAAGAGGGGGGAGAGAGAGGGGAAAAAGGGGAAAGAAAGAGAGAGAGAGAGAGGGAGAGGAGAGAAAGAAGAGAGAGAGAGGAGAGGAGAGAGAGAGAGAGAGAGGAGAGTAGAGAAAGAGAGAGAGAGAGAGGGGAAGAGAAGAGAGAGAGAGAGGAGAGAGAGAGGGGAGAGAGAGAGAGGAGAGAGAGAAGAGGGGGAGAGGAGAGAGAGGGGAGAGAGAGAGAGGGGAAGAAGAGAGAGGGGAGAGAGAAGGGGAGAGAGAGAGAGGGGAGAGAGAGAGAGAGAGATGTGGAGAGAGAGGGGAGGGGAGGATAGAGAAGAGAGGAGAGAGGAGGAAGAAGGAGAGAGAGAAGAGAGAGAGAGAGAGAGAGAGAGAGAGAGAGAGAGAGAGAGAGAGAGAGATTGAGAAAGAGAAGTGGAAAGAGAGAGAGAGAGAGAGAGATGGAAAAAGAGAAATGGAAAGAAATAGAAAGAGAGAGATGGAGAAAGAGAAATGGAAAGAAATAGCAAGAGGGAGGGAAAGGGAGGAGGAGATGGGAGCACCCCCCCCCCCACCGAAAGGTCTCCGCTCCCCGGCTCCCTTTGGTTGAAAATATCAATGAATAGGGGATATGACAACGGGTGCAATTATCGTTTTTTTTTCTCTCTCTTTTGTTTGTTTTTCCTTGATTTGCTATACGTCGTGTATTTGCATTTTTTTATTTATTTATTTATTTTTATTTTTTGTTTGTTTCTTGCAATCTCTCTCTCTCACTCTCACTCACACTTAATACTCACACCCATACTCTGTTAACGTACACAACACACACAAACACACACAATATATTGTGTGTGTGTGTGTGTGTGTGTGTGGGTGTGTGTGTGTTGTGTTGTGTATTTTTGTGTATTATATATTATATAATATATATATATATATATATATATATATATATATATATATAGTATATATATATATATGATATTATAATATATATATATATATATATATATATATATATATTATATATATATATAAAATATATATATACATACATACATATCATATATATATATCATATATATAATATAATATATATATATATATATATATATAATATATACATAATAATAATATATCATATATATTAATATATATATTTATATATATATATGATATATATACAGTATTTGTATTTATGTATTGTTATCATTATACTATATAGTGTACACCACGCACACACAACTCACTCAAACACACACACACCCACCACACACACACACACACACACACCACACACACAAACACACACCTCACACCACACACTCACTCACTCACACACACACACTCACACACACACACCACACATCACACACACCACACACACCACACCACAACAACACACTACAACAACATACACATACAACACAGATGTCACACACACACAGTGTCACACACACGCACATATTCATACATACATACATACTGCATACACACTGTTTATATAGTTTTGATGTATTTGAAAGCTCGTCGCCATACTTTGCCAGTTGTGGCGACGCGTTGATCCTTGCCTTTTTAGATGTAAGAAGAGAGGCTGTTCTATAGTTAGTGACTTCGCTGTATAATGGAAGAATTGTTGGGTAGGCCATGTCCACTGGCTTGCCCCTACTACTTCTTGCTTGTTGGCGCTGGCTGGGGTGTTGTGTCCCGTTGGCAGTGCGCTGCGGCCGCCTGCTTGCTTGCTTGCTCGCTTGCTTACTTGCTCGCTCGCTTGCTTGCTCGGTGGCTCGCTTGCCCGTTGTTGTCGGCGGTGAACTTGGCCTGGTTGATAGGTGGACGCATGGGGCGGCATTCTAAGTACTTGCGGGAGTTTCTGTTGTTATTAGGGGAGGTTGAGGGGGTAAGGAGGTGGAGGGCAGATCGGGGCAAAGGGTAGGGTATCTAAGGGAAAGGGGCGTGAGGGCATCTAAGGTAAAGGGGGTAAGGTATCTAAGGGAAGGAAGGGGAATGTAAAGAGGGTGGTGGTCGGTGCCTGACTTAGGTTTTGTGGGTCTTGGTGGGGTTTCGTGTTGGGATTGCCGCTGTTGGTGTGATTTTGCTGTCGGAGTCGTGGTCATAGCCAGCATCAGCACCATTATCAATCGCTGGTTATTATTATTATAATTATTGTTATTGTTAATGTTATTATTATTATTATTATTATTATTATTATTATTATTATTAATATTATGCTGTTGTTATTGTTGTCATCATCATCATCATTGTTAATGTTTTTATTGCTATTGTTTTTTATTATAGTAATGTTAGCTAAGATTATTATGTTGATGATTTTCATCATCACCATCATTACCATCATTATCGTCTTCACTATCACCGTCATCGTCTTCACCATTATCATCATCATCCCCGCTATCACAGGGATCAACATCACTATCACTATCATGACAGTCACCACCATCATTATTATCAGTATTACTGTTTTTCTTAGAATTACTGTTCTTTCATTTATCAATTATATTTTTAAAATACGTAGCAAATAGGTATATTCTGTCTGTTAATCTGCCCCCGTACTTGTAGAGAGTATTATAACATTTTTGTTATGCTTCTAGTTTTTTTTTCCCTCACACTACTGTTGGTACATATAAGCGGAACCAATTTTCGTAAAGTATTCCAGACTACTTACTCTGCCGGGGATCACTCATGACTGTCTCTTTTAATTCACCCTATGCTGGTTTTGCCTATCTGTGTTATTGAGATTGTTACTATTGTTGTTATTATTATTATTATTATTATTATTATTATTATTATTATTATTATTACTATTGATGTTGTTGTTATTGTTATTTATTATTTATTATTCTATTTTATTTATTTATTATTATTATCATTACCATTATCATTATTGTTATTATTATTATTATTATTATTATTATTATTATTATTGTTATTATTATTATGTATTTATGATTATATATAGTAATTTGTCTTTATCATCGTCATCGTCATCGTCATCATCATCATCATCATCATCATCATCATCATCGTCATCGTCATCGTCATCGTCATCGTCATCATCATCATCATCTTTTCTTGCTATTATTGTTGTTATTCCTAGTAGTACTTTTGTTATGTTTTTGTTATTATTGGTATTTGTTATTTTTATTACCACTGTGAATACCTTTACCATCATCATTATTACTGTTTTTATCATTTTGTTACTGTAGTGATAAAATACTTCTGTGTATGGATATTTATTTTATTTAACCTTTATTGTTCCTGTTTTCATTATCGACTTTATTGTTGTTATTATTGTTGTTGTTATCATCGTCGTCATCATAGTCATCATCATCATCATTCATCAATTTTGAGAGTCTCGGGGTTGGCAGAGAGAGCTTATCTTACGGTTTATAGGCCTATGTGCGTATTTGATCAAGTGCTTTGGACAGAAGTGAAAGCAGTCAGGGAAGGAGCCGAGAATCCGATACAGATAAACATGTGATAAATTTAGAGGTAAAGGGATGGCCATATTCAATAGATACATATAGATGAGCAGATAGATTGAAAGGGATGGTTAGATACATGTAGGTTTGTAAGTAGACGAGGAGTTTCATATACATTGCAATGTCCATTCCCTGATATGTGTATTTATTGGCACTGCGGCAGCGTATCTGTGGTAGGGAGAAATGAAGAGAGAGCGAGCCAGTGTGTGTGCCTGCCTGCCTGCTTGCACCTGGCGGGATGATGGGTGATGCTCGGTGTTGGCCTAGTGTGCAGGTGGCTGGCCGGCCGGCCGTGTGTTTAAGTGTGTTGGCCGGGCGTCTGGCCGGCTGTCTGGTTAGCTGGGCGGCGGTGCAGGGTAGGTGACCGCATGAATGGATTGCGAGGAGTTATGGCATCTGACTTCGCCCAGCGAGCCAGCCAGCTTTGTTGTTGTTATGCCTCCTCCTCCTCTTCCTTCTCCGCCTTCTTCATCTCCTACCCTTTCCCCTCCCACGTCAATCTCTTCTCTTTATTTTCCTTTCTCTCCCCCGTCTCTCCCTTCTCTTCCCCCTCCCCTTCCTCTTCTCTGTCTCCTTCCCTCTTCTTTCTTTTTCTTCCCTTCCTTTCCCTACTCTTTTTTTCTGCCTTATCCTCTGCCACCGCCACCTCCTCCTTCTCGTAATCCCCTCCCTTTCCACCAGCCCCATCCCTCTCCCCCACCTGCTGATCCTCAGTGGAGAAGCACGGTGTGTTGTTGCGGATTTTTATGCCCGTTTTATAGAGCCACATGCGTGCGCGGGTCAAGCGCTCACCTCGAGCATAGTAACAAAAGTGAATCGCACGAGCTTCTTGACTGCTTGACCGCAACGCTATGGTTTCGTAACAGGTCACTGGTGCGCTTATGCGGCTGTATGGCGATCGGGGGATAGGGGAGGGGCATTGGCAAAGCGTGCAAGCGAGAGAGAGAGAGGAGAGAGAGAGAGAGAGAGAGAGAGAGAGAGAGAGAGAGAGAGAGAGAGAGAGAGAGAGAGAGAGAGAGAGAGATACAGAGAGAGAGAGAGAGGGAGAGAACATATGTGCGTATGAATGTGACTTTATGACGACTATGTAACATAATAAATTGATGCGTAGATGGCGAGTACATATAGTATATCTGTATTTCTATATATAGGTAATGCCAAGGATAGACAGCGTGCACACATGTATATGCACTCATGTATGTAAATGCCAGAGGGAGATGGTATGTACACTTATAAGAGTTTGTATATGGAAGTGATGCCAAACGTATGTGTGTATGTATGTATGCGAGTTTGTACGTGGAAGTAATACCAAAGCTAGACAGTTTGTATCTGTATAGCTGCGTATTTGTTTAGGCAAGCAATACCCACCATCTTTGGAAAACATCCTAGCGAAGCTTTTGACAGGAAAACGGAGTATCATTACTAAGGGGAATTTCCGTGGGGGGTGAGGTGAAGCTCTGATGTTCCTGGAAATCGTTTTTATCAGGTGACCGACGCGCTAGGTGAATGGGGAAGAGATGGTTGAGTAGGTGAGGTGATTATTTGTTCGTTTGTTGTTTTAAATCCACTGGGGTTATTGTTCTTGCCGTTGTTCATGATATTGTTGTCTTATTGTTATTGTTGTTTTTTGCCTTTGTTATTTTTACTGATCTTCTTTTATTATTATCATCATCATCATCATCATCATCATCATTATTACAATCATTATTGATATTATTATCATCATTATTATTATTATTATTATTATTATTATTATTGTTATCATCATCATTGGTCTTGCTACTGTTGGTGTTGCTCTCTTCCTTCTTCTATTTTCCTCTTCTCCATATTATTATTTTATCATCATTATTGTTGTTATCATCATCATCATCATCATCATCATCATCATCATCATTATCGTCATCGCTGTTAATATTATTATTCTAGTTCTAGTTATTGTTATTACTGTTGTTCCATAGTTTTATTGTTGCTACTTACATTATATATATATATATATATTTTTGTAATTATTGACTCCTCATTTGTCATCGTCCGTATCATTATTATCATTACTATTAACGCCTCGATCAGTGGAAGCCTCTTCATGGGCCGCAAATCTTGAAGGAAAGATTTTTTTTCACGTGACTGAAGAGGCCGGGTCGGTCGAGGCGCAGGGGAGGCGAAAACTGACCTTTGGGATAAGGAGTAAATTCTCGTAGGACAGGGTGCTCTTTTTTTTTTTCTCTCTCTCTCTCTCTCTCTCTCTCTCTCTCTCTCTCTCTCTCTCTCTCTCTCTCTCTCTCTCTCTCTCTCTCTCTCTCTCTTTTTGATAATGAATTAATGAAGAAAAAGGTCCCCCCCTTTCCTTTCCTTCTCAGCCACTCCACCCATCATCCTCCCCGTCCTCCGTCTCCTCTCCCCCCGTCCCCCTTCACTCTCCCCTCCACCTCCTCCTTTCCCCCTCCTCCAGGGTATATGATTCGCCACTCGATTGAACGTAAATCACACTCAAGTGATTAGGGGTTCGATTAAGTCTGGCCTGGCAGTCTATTGGCCAAGGTCCGGCGGTCGGGACATTTGGATCGAATTTCCCGACTGGACTTCTAGTATTTCTCCGTTGACCTTGTTCTCGTATCCCTCCCTCTCGCCAGAAGCCCGGCCGTCTGTCCAGGCTGGTTGTCTGTGTGCGTGTGTATCTTATCTCTTCTTGTGTCTAGGTTCCTCTTCAGCCCCCTTCCCATCCCCCGCCTCCATAACTCCCCCCTTCCCTCCTCTTCGCAACCCTTTACCTCCTCCTTCTCCTCCCCCCTCAGCCCCGCCTCCTCTCCCACTTCCCACGTACACACGCTGTCCCCAAAGGGGTGGCGTGGAGACCATCATCGTCTCTGTTGTCATCTTCATTATCATCGTCGTTGTCTTTGCCGTCGTCTTCGTCATCACCAGCGTCATCAGAAACGTCTTCACCACCATCATCATCATCATCATCATCATCATCATCATCATCATCATCATCATCATCATCATCATCATCATCATCGTAGTCGTCGTTAGTCATCATCGTCAATCACCACCACCTACCACCGTTATCCCCACATTACACTTTGCCTTCCGTCCATAATGTTTTGGTAACCAAGTCGGGCGATTTCCCATGGCTTTTCCATACCGTTTTCATGTTATTCGGTGAATATCAGCTCTGGTAGGAAGACGAATCGCCACCTCGCTGGAGTAAAACTTGCAGACTATGCACCTTGCAGCTGTAGAAGTGATGCCTGTGATATCCGGGACATTTTACGAAGTTTATTGTTTCAGTCGGAAGTGGTGGTGAGTAAGACAGCATCTGTCTTGCTGATTTAGGGTGTCGTTTATTTATAATATGATAGCGCCACAATTTCATACTTCACTCACGGTTATGTTTCTCGTTTTATCCTCAATCATTCCTATAGAAATCATCAACTTCGGCTGTTTTTATTACGCCTGCTGCTGTTAGTGCTAAGGCTGCTGCTGCTATCTATTTTCGTTAATCTCAAGTGGTATCTAATACTCCCCCTGAAACCATACGTACTTCGACATGCAGTGCTTGACATACAGTATTACTTGAAATTGCTTAAAAAATACTTCAAGCTTTGCGTTATTGATGGTAGTAGCAAGGACCACAGGTGACCCTTCACACAGACAGCTTTAGAACTTCCCGATTATTGTTTTTTACTCGGACATGTCTTAGGCAGGTCTGCCGTAGAAGTGCTTAAACTATGGAAAGACCCATTGCCCGCAAGTTGTTGGAACTACAGCAACCATGGTATGTGTTGTGGATTCTGTCTTTTTTTTTCTTTTGTATTTTTTTCTTTTTCTTTTCTTTTCTTTCTCCAGCTTTTTGTTGGTATGGCATGGATCTAAGATTCGAAGTTACAGTTGTCGAAGAAGGCTGTCTGCCCACGTTTGACTGTTCACAGGTCAACTACTACTAACAATACTACCACTGATATGATTAAAATATTACCATTTCTGCAACTGCTATTATCACTAGCGACAGTAGACGGTCAACTGTTGCGACTATTCTAGATATTGCTCTCTTGAGTCGTTTTCAGCCCATGAGGCGGTGTAGGTACACCTTATTCAAACTTTTTGATGAGCTTGTTATTTCTCCTCTCGCATCTAGAACAAATGAGTGCTGACTGTGAGAAGACAAGAGATGAAGGCGCCTTCTGATCGAGGGAATAACACTGCGTGTCTCTATGGATGGGGCTCCTTTTCCGAGGGAATTGCCTGTGCCTGTTCTAAGATGTAGCGAAGACGAGTGACTAACTTCTCAGTGGTTAATGAATACTTCTCTTATTTATTATGTATTTATTTACCCATCCATGATATTTTTTTTTAACTTGATTCCATGTCCATCGGGTTCCTTTGGCTTGACGCCTCCAGAGACTGCAGAGGTTTGATGCTATGCGACGACGGCGGCGGCGGCTCGGGGGTCAAAGATCCCCTCATCGAAGAATGCCCTTTGTTACCTTCTGCAGAAGCCATGAACTCTGAACTTTTGCGCGTGGCTCAATTGGGGCGTTTGCGGTATTGTTTACGGCGCGCCTCGGGACTTACGGCACGCTTACCGGAGCGCCTTCAGGCCAATATTTAGTCCAATATTTAGATTATTATTGTTGTCATCATTATTTTTATTATTATATTTGTTGTTGATTATTTCTTTTGCTGCCAAGCATTCCTCGCCACACATAACACGCGATTCTTGCCGAGGTCTTTGAGAACGCCGGCCTCCTGTCATCCTCAGAGGCAAGAGGGCGGGCCGAAGACGCGAGAAGACAGGCGGCATCTCGTCCGCACAAATACACAGCTGCTCAGTCGCTGTTTTTCTCGAAAGTGATCGTGGCGGCCCGGGCGACGTGGCCCCAGGACACGCTGCTCCTCCAAGCCGAGACTACTGGGGTGAAAGTACTCGACTGGACTTATCGAATTCCTTTGGCCGAAGGTCTCGCCTCGTCTATGTGTTTCCCCCTCAAGTTCGAATATAAACAAAATTGATCAGTCAAAATCTTGCGTGTGTATTTATATTTATATATAATTTATTTATTTGTTAGTTTGTAGAGGAAAAAAAAAATATTTGGCCATTGTTTCTTATCTGATACTTAGTATCTTTTTCGCATGGCTAGGTTGGATCGATTTGTACTCAATAACCTTTAGAGTCAATGATGAAAGAATACTAAAGTTACTTTCAAGTACTTACAAAGATATAGTCATTACATAATAATAGCCCAGTGGAAATTTATCCAAACACCTTACATCGACCGATAGTTACCAGTAATAAAGTGTTTTAGTTACTGAATTGATTACTTATTCCCTATATTTTGCCGTAAAGGTCGCGAAGACGACTGGCCCGATGGTTCTTCGCCGACTGATTTTTATTTTGTTATTTTTAAAGTTATTGTTATTTCCATTATTAATCATTCTCCTATTTGTAGTAGAATTATTACCATCATAAGTACAGTTTTACTTTTTTGTTCCTGTGAGACTATTGCGTAATGATCGCCGAAAGTCCTCGTATGGTACTGCTGCTGCTTACGATGATGTTTGGGAGTCAAAGGCCTTTGGGTGATTGTCCAAAGGTCATGGAGTAATGATATCGGGGCTTTTACATCTCTTGGCAGTAGTAATGATGTTTGCATATGATGCCTCTTCTTCTTCCTCTCTTCTTGTGCAGCATTGCAATAGTTTTCTCTAAGATGATTTGCCAATACCCAGCAGTTGTGAAACGTAGACATTCATTTTTTTGTTTCTAAACTCATGATTTTTTTCTGTGGATTTGTGTGGAGGAGCTGGATGGTGTTACCAGCGTGGTCCTGGTCCACGAATTGGGCCTTCCAGTACAACAGGTGATCCCACGAGGTCTAGCCTTTTTCTCTGGATGATTCCTTTCAGATCGAAAGCATTAGCTTTATATTTAGTCAGTGCTTGTTGATTCATATCCGTTTTTTATCATTCGAAGGATTCTGTCTCGGTAGCTATAAACACTACTGTTCATACCGTTAATCTATTCCGTAGTGGGCCAGCCCTTTATAAACATGGGGAAGCGAGAAAGAAGTACGGACATCCCAGTGATGACGGGGTTCCACTTGCCATTCCATTTTACGAATGGCTCCTGGTGTGGTTATCCTGTAGCTTCCTCCTTGCGAAACTTCCTCGTTGCGCGTGGATGGGGAATTCGATAGCGGAGGCCGCTCTTTTTGGTCCGTCCCTGGTTATGACGCTGCCCGTTTGGGTTTCATAGTTATTCTGTTCTTTTCAGCTTTTTCATACCCTCCATATACTTAGAGATCATGCAAAGGGCACTAGCATTCACGCATGCACAATCACTCACTCACTCACTCACTCACTCACTCACTCACACACTCACTCACTCACTCACTCACTCACTCACTCACTCACACGTACTTACTCACACACGTACTCACTCTCACTCACGCACCTACCTACCTACTTACACACTCACACACTCAAACACAAACACATCCAAACACACCTAAACAACCCCGCTCATTCACCATCACTCACGCCTGTTCACACACTCATTCACCCTCACTCACGTCTGTTCACACGCACACGCAAGCATATATACAGTTTCGAAAACTATTTTTTTTATGGCAGTTCAGTATTAAAATTCTTTAAAATCGTTAATCAAGAGAAGTGGGCGGATAGGCCTAACGCACTTTTGCAGACCCGGCAACAGGGAGCTTATCTTGTGTAGGCGATGGGGGAGACGAAGCCCTTTTTCCGTCTCCCTTTTAGTGTATTTTTATGCTTTTCCGTTTACCATTGTTTTCAGTTTTTGTATGTTCTTTTTTCCTTTTTTTATGCCGATGGACTCATTATCTAATTTTGAAACAGGCCACGTGTATACAGGCCGAGGCTTTAATGTTTGTAACTTTTCCTGTATCTGAGCCAGCTGTTCTCCCGGGCGGAATGTGGATCTTATCTTTCATCAGCTTTCGAGCCCCATTTCCATCAAGATTTTATAGGGAATTGATAAATAGATAGTGAATGACTACAAACTTAGGTTGTATTGTAGAGGGGGACATATTGCCTGTCTGTCTGTATGTATATATAAAAAACAAACAAAAACAAAACAGAAAAAAGATGTACAGGCAAACAAATAAACTAGGAGGGAAGCGGAAGATGCAAGATGTGTTTCCGGATTATGATGTCATCCAATATAGAGAGTAAAACATGTTTTGATCACGTTCGATGCTCATAGACTAGAAAAGGGTAAATATAGCCTCGAGTCTAAAGGTGAAATGGCCCAGGGATTTACAAAAGACGTCGAACGAAGCCCAAGCGATAGCATCGACGGCTAGCGAAGGCGACGGACTGTGCGTGGCTCGGGGCAGAGGGAGAAGGAGAAGGAAAGGAAGGAGAAGGATAGGGAGAAGTTGGACATTAGAGCTGATTTTGTTGTGTTGTTGATATTTTAAGATTGTCGGAATAGTATATGTTGCTATGATCACGACGTGGGTGATCGCGTTGGTCTTGACTGCGCGTTTTCTTTTCTCTTTTAAGAAGAGGAAGAAGTTCAGATCCGGGTGATGTGTTTCAGCACTGGCATCATTTTATATAAAGACATGTGCAGTGATGTATGCATTTATGATAATAACATATAATCATATATGGGATTCATATTGATGTTCGCATTATGTGTCTTGGTATTAGCAGCCTTTCCCTAATACATAAGATATTTTAGTGCCCAAAGATAACCAGGAGGAGCAACCATATATAATTTTTTTTGTTCTCCACTTCAGGATATCTTTTCAGATTGGTATGCCTCCATATCCCTTTTACTCCCTCCTCTCCCCTTTCTCAATTTTTCTTTCTTTATTTATTTTTCCGTCTTTTTTTTTTCTTTCCTTTTGTCTTGCGGAGACGCCTTCCAGCCGCGACTGGGAAGTGTGTCCGGGAAGGCTGGATTGGCTTGGGGAAGGTCGGATGTGAGGAGGCTAGGGTTTCTCAGAGGAAGCAGGACATTGGATGGGGAGGAGGAGGAGAGGGAATGATAATAATAATAATGATAATTATGATAATGATAATAGTGACAGTGGTAATGATAATGATAATGACAACGGTAATAATAATAATAATAATGATAATAATAATAATAATGATAATAATAATAATAATAATGATAATAATAATAATAATAATAATAATAATAATAATAATAATAATAATAATAATAATAATAATAATAATAATAATAATAATAAGAAGAAGAAGAAGAAGAAATCCAGGAGGAAGAGGAGGAATAGGAAGAAGACCAGGAGGAAAAGAGGAGGCGTAGGAGGACGAAGGGTTGGAGGAAGAAGAGTAGAAAGAAGAAGAAGAGGTAAAGAGGAGGTGTAGGAAGAGGAATGAAGAAGAAGAATTCTAAAAGGAGGCGGAGAAAGAAAAAAAGAAAAAGAAAGAGAGAGAGAGAGGAGAGAGAGAGAGGAGAGAGGAGAGAGAGAGAGAGAGAGAGAGAGAGAGAGAGAGAGAGAGAGAGAGAGAGAGACAAGGCTTGATTGCATAGCTAGCTTTTCGAGTACTAGAGAGCTTTGATTGCGCAACGAACGTATCTTGGGCGTTTGGTGGGCGCTGGCGAACGTCTCCGCCATCCGTCTTGGGTCACTCTCCGGGCCCGCCAGGCCGCGAGGGTACAAAGAGTAATAGAATGAAAATAAATGGTCAGGGAGATTACGTGGTCGCGAGAATAAGAACGCGGTAGTCCTCATATTTATTGGCGTTAGGGCTGTAAGACGCCATACGTTTAAGCCGATAATGGGGCTGATTGAGGCGTTGTGCTCGAATCCGTTCGTTACAGCACGACCCTCGACCATCGAAGGTCGCGCCCGCAGGCGATTATCGCCGGGACCCCGATACCGTCGACGACGACATTAAGGACGAAGGTAAGGGTGACCTGACAGCGGGGACGATCTGCCTTCGAGGATGACCTGTCCGCCAGGGGCTCCGGGCGTTCGATGAAGAGCAATTGGATGGGCGCTTCCTTCCTAGGCGCAGACGAGAGGGCGGCGCGAGGACAGGGGGACACAGCCATACCCTTCACTGCGCATGGGGGACTTATAACTCTTCTTACAGCTTTCTCCCTCTTCCTCTCGCATCGTCTCCATCTCCCTTCTCCCTTCCTATTCTCTCTACCTCTCCTCCCTCTACTCCCTCTGTCTCTCCCCTTCTCTTCCTCCTTTCCCTCCCTCTCTCCCCTCCTCCTTCTCTTCTTCCTCTCCTCTCCTCTTCCTCTCCTCCTCCTCCCTCTCCCCTATCTCTCTCCCCTCCTGTCCTCTCTCTCTCTCCCCTCCTGTCCTCTCTCTCTCTCCCCTCCTGTCCTTTCTCTCTCTTCTCTCTTCTCTTCTCTCTCTTCTCTCTCTCTCTCTCTCTCTCTCTCTCTCTCTTTCTCTCTCTTCTCTCTCTCTCTCTCTTCTCTCTCCTCTCTCTCTCTCTCTCTCTCTCTCTCTCTCTCTCTCTCTCCTCTCTCTCTCTCTCTCTCTCTCTCTTCTCTTTCTCTCTTTCCTCCTGTCCCATCTCTCCCTCCCCTTCCCTCCCTCCCTCCCTCTCTCTCTCTTTCTCTCTCTCCTCTGTCTCCTCTCTCTCTCTTCTCTCTCTCTCCTCTCTATCTATCTATCTATCTATCTATCTATCTATCTATATCCTCTCCCCTCTCTCTCTATATATATATATCTTTTTCTCTTTCTCTTTCTCTTAGTTGATTACTGAAGTATTTCAGTGAAGGTTTGCATTACTTTTTATGGTAGCGTTACATGCAGAATATCGTTTGTTTCCCTTTTTTCTTTGTATATGAAAATGTACGTTATGTATCTCTTCACAGTTACTTGGATTGTTCAGCTAAGGTGATTCCTAGGGGTATGCTTGGTTCCAAAGTTTAATTTTGCCGGATAGGACGCAGTCATTTTTCATCAGGTTTTGAAAAAATGCATATATCCCTCCTTCCTCCCACACGCACATACACGCATTCACACATACATGCACCCACATACATAATTGCGCGTGCGCTTATATGAACATAGATTTTGACTTAGATACAGATGTAGTCAAGTATGTGCACTGTATGTGTAGTGTGTGCTTAGCAAATGTGTTTTGCAGACGTGCACATGCAATCAGACCAAAAATAAAATTAAACTCGCAGTGTCAGATTCCTCCCTATGTGCTCAGTCATTCCTGCGTGCGCATTTCCCCAATTTGTCGGGCAGTTGTGCCAGCCGTTTTTGCGCCATGCTCGATAGACCTATAACAGAAAAGGTCTAGAATCACTTACTGATTACACACTCCCTTTGCTCAGTCATATAGGCGAAAAACAACGCAGGTGCCGGCGAGACTCGTTCTGAATACTCAAGCGGTGCGCCACACGAAACCCGAAGACGTCGTCGGCCGTCGTCCGTCCGTCCGAGAAATTCCTGGAGCTCCCGCACGGACTCGCTCCCGAGGGCTCGCCACAATCATGACAAAAAAGAAGCGAAGGGGGAAATACTGGTATGTGTTTTTATGCGCACGCTTTTTGGAACGGCGTTGAGGAGCCCTCCTGGCCCTCCAGCGCAAAAAAGGCAGGGAAACTTAAAGAAGCGCTGACCAGGAGGGAGACTTGAAACCCTCGTAGAGAGGAGGGAAAGGGAGGGGATGGACGATGTTGCTCCAAAGTAACAGAAAAAGAGCGGGGGGCGGAATCAGGTTCCTTTTCCCCTCTAAGTAAAAAGGGAACCAAATTCCTCGTTTAGTCATCATAAGACGCATTTTGTTTCCTTACCTTTGGCGTTGGGAGGAGGAGACGCCAGGCAGTTAGGGGAGGAACTTAGGGAAAGCCAAGGAAATGAGAAGGGTGACGGGAAGGGGAACAGAAAGAGAAATGAAGGAAATGCTTAGGAGAGGTATGGTTGCGGTTCTTGTATGTATGGTTGGCGTGACTGGTGCTCTGGTATGGTGGGCAGCCAGAGGGCGTGACTGCTGGTGCTGCTTTGCCCTTGTTTAATACTAGATATGCTATCGTCATTGTTTGTTTGTATTATATAATATTGTTTAGTTAGAACTGTTCCTTCACGCGCACACGCCCTCTGCTACAAGCAAAGCCCCGTCGCGTCAGAGAGAGGCGCAGTGAGGCGCGATCGACGACGCAAGAGGAAAGGAATTTATTTTGGGCCCGTCTGAAGAGCTATTCATGTTGAGCCGAAGGTAAAAGTCGTGAATAAAAAGCTTGTAGACAGAGGAGGCAGCCCTGGCGCGGTGCCTAAAGTGGTGAGAGATGGGCAAGGGCAGAGTGGTGAATGCAAGGTGTCAGAGCGCTGCATATGCAAGAGTGATGACTTGTATTTGCGGAACCGGTCGCCAGCGCAAGCTCTGATCTTCCCGCCGCCGCTGATACCAACATTGCCTTAACCTGGCAACCTGGCCGGGAGAAAGCCCCGTCATGCCAGCGCCCAAAAGCGTCTCGCTGATGCGCAGCGCTAACAAGTCCAACGGGTCGCGTCGCGACGGCGCCGCGCGGGAGCGCCCCCGGGGGAACACACGAGAGGAGACGGGCGGAGTGGAAAGAAAAGGGGAAGAGAGGAGAGAAAATACTGGCAGACAAACAGGCAGGCAAGTAAGCCGGCGGGCAGACAAGCAAGCAGGCAAACAGGTAGGCAGACAGACAGGCAGGCATATGGTCGGACAAGCGGGCAGACAGGCAGGAAGGAAGGCAGGCAGGCAGACAGGCGGGCGTTGAGACCGGCAAGCAAAGATTAAATGAAAAAAGGTAGATGGATTTGAAGAAGAAAAAAAAGGCAAACTGATAAATTGGCAGTGAAACAGGAGAGAAAGAAAAGGAAAGAGAGATAGGGGGGATATGGGAGGGGGGGGGGGCAGCAGACAAATACGCTCGGGAAAAAGGGATTGAAAGAGAAAAAATTAGCGACAGGGGAGATGCAGGAGGGCGACTTTGTGTGTATAATAGTGTTTATGCAGCTGTTGCTAGTGTCCTCGATGGCTTCGGCTTAACGATGGAGAAGGCAAAAGAGATAGGTGCTTCTTGCCATCGGAAGAGAGAGGAGCTGTGGCGAGTTTATTGACATCGAAAGACAAACGAGCAGGGATGAGCTTAATATCGAAAGACAGATGAGCTGAAGTGAGCTTCCTCCCTTGACATCGAAAGACAATTAAATTGAAGTCAGCTTCCTAACATCGAAAGAGAAATGAGCTGAAGTCAGATTCCTTCCTTGACATCGAAAGACAGTTAAGCTGAAAACAGCTTCCTTCCTTGACATCGAAAGACAATTAAGCTGAAGTGCTTCCTCCCTTCATATCGATAGAATTAAACCAAAGTCAGCTTCCTAACATCGAAAGACAAATGAGCTGAAGTCACCTTCTTCCCTTGACATCGAAAGACAAATTAGCAGAAGTCAACTTCCCTTGACATCCTGCAGGACTCCTTTGACCTCTCCCAACGCGAGGACCCTTCGCGACCGGCGGGGGTGCATGACATAGCGATAGGAGTACGGCGCGGCGGCGACAGCAGCGTGCAGTCCGGCAGTAAGGGTCCTGGGAATTCGTGCAAGCAGGTTGTCCTATTAGCTGCGGCTTAACGGCGCTCATATGCCACTTACAGCAGCTTAAGACTCCTCCTCTGCGCTAGATGATTAGGTATTCTGCATATTAGCAGCTGGATAACGGCTGCGCTCATATCGTTGGGTATATCGCCCGCGACTGTATATCAGATATAGGATACGAAATTGGCGCGTTGCCTCCGGTGCGCCACGTGGAGGCCATTTAGTAATTGCTTCAGACGAAGTCTTAGGGTACGGCCACACTGCACGCGATTTGCTGGGAGGGTAGAGGGTAGCGGGATGCTTAGCGGGTCACAGGCAAGAACAAACACATGCTGGCTAATACCGGACGCGGTTAGCGGGTTCCCTCCAAGCTTACCTGCCACCCTCCCTGCTAGGTGAACCACCATGTCGCTTAAAATCGCTCAGTGACTTGCGGGACGCCAGGCGATTTGCTCGTGCACTAAATGGTTCTCTGAAGTTGGTTATCATTTTTGTCAGACGCTCTTCCAATGTATTCAGAAAACTGTCAAATGTTTCAGGAGTCGTCTGGAGATTTAAAAAAAAAAAAAAAAAAAAAAAAAATAAATAAATATATATATATATATTATATTATATATATATATATATATATATATATTATTATATATATATATATTATATATATGTATATATGTGTGTATATGTGTGTATATATGTATATATATGTGTATATATATATATATATATATATATATATATATATATATATATATATATATATATATATATATATATCGCCGTACATGCGAGCTTGACAGCAGACATTGTTGAATTCACCATGTCGTACTCGCTGCTTCTTAAACTTGTGAATCCAGCAGGATCTGCCGACATCCAGGTCATCTATTTTGAGAAGCAATTTTCTAGAGAATTTTGACAGTGATATTGCACTGACTGCACAAGACCTAAACGAAGGTTGACTTCCTGCGCGATTTTTCCTCTCCCGATGTGGACTCTACCCGCTAGGCACCCCGCTACACTCTACCCGCCCAGCAAATTGCATGCAGTGCGGCCGTAACCTTATGGCCAGTTGGGTGGAATGCGGTGGCATTTGCAGAGGGTCGGCACGTGGAAGCCATTAGCAAGAGCAGCCGCCACGTGGAAGCCGTTAATGGTTTCCAAGGACGTAAAGAAGTGCGGGAAAGAGTGGAAGCCTTCTAAAGGAAGCCCATAGCCTGCATTAAAGCACGCAGAGCCCATTAACATTTGCATGCAACGAGGAGGCCTTCAGCATAGGGTGAGACACGGTGGAGCCAGAGGCAGGATGCACGGACAGCATTTCCACGATTTCGCTCGATAAATTGCAGCTGATTCAGAATTTTAAGATGTTGCTCAAAAAAAAAAAAGTGATATAAAAAGTTTAAAAGGCCTCTACGGTATTCAGCTTCTGAAACGATAGTATACTGCATAAGTGACACCAAGACAGTTTTTATTAGCATCATCAGTCAGTAGCAGTTGTAATAGTAATATTAGTAGTATATGCAGATGGGCAAGCCAGCCCAAGTCAGTGCTGGTCCCAAGCCTGGGTAAGTAGAGAGAATGATTACCATCGCAACATGAAAAGTACAATTATCATGCTGTGACAGCCAATGTCAGAATCTGACAGGGCACCATACAAAAAAATATGCAGACCATCACTATGTTTATAACTGAGGGTATCAACACCACCACCATCACCACCACCACCATCACCATCACCATCACCATCACCATCACCATCACCATCACCATCCCACCACCACCACCACCACCACCACCACCACCACCACCACCATCACCACCACCACCACCACCACCACCACCACCACCACCACCACCATCACCACCATCATCATTATCATCACTCATTATTCATTCAGAAATGATATTTATCGCGAGTGCATTAGATTTAATAGTATTTAAATCAAACCAGTTTGAGCGACTGAATATTGAAATTATCATTTGCATAACCAGTGTTCATACTTGAAGGTCTGTGAGATGCATCTTGTGATCAGCGGGCCTTCGCGAAAGGCTCTGCGGCGTCTGGGGTTCAAGGAAAAGGTGTTGGGGGCATGGAGGGGAGGGAAGGCGCTCCTCACGGTTAGTCATTCCTGTTGTTCTGTAGGAGCTGTGATGTTATCGGCGTTGGCATTTCGTATTTGTTGGATTGTGGTGTTATTTCTCTTTTTTCTTGTTATTTTTGTTATTCATTGATACAGTTGCTATTGCTGTTGTTGCTCCTTACTGATACTCCTACTGCAGTTGCTACTGTTACTGCTGTTGCTGCTACTGCGACTGCTACTAATACAACTGCTACTGCCACTGCTACTATACAACTATTGCTACCACCATTATTGTCGATATTACTAGTACTGTTGTTGTTGCCTCCGTTGCTGTTGTTTAACGCGGCTGGAAACCTTGATTCGTGCTCCACTCGCTTGTTTCCCAGAAGCACCAGTGTTTGACCCTAGAAGTTCATTTATTTAATTTTTTAAAAAGATAACGGACATCAAATCGCCAGGCCGCGCCGCAAAAATATCATAAGAGCATCGGATAATCTACCTCTCGTACTTTGAATACCTCATTCGCCACTCAGTAACCGCCTCGTCCAGCTTTATTTGTCTTCTGTTATATGTTTGTATGATTGAAAGAGTATTCGTTAAGTTTAAGTGGTGAAAAAAGTGGTTTCCTGAGCAGCTTTTTTATGAAACGAAAATTGCCAGGGACCTAATTCTTAAGCTTAGATGCTATTCAACGTGTCAATTTAAACATTGCCTCGGAAATGTTTGTCTTTCAAATTAGACGTCTAATTTACATATCGCATTATTAGTAGTTATTTACTTCGCTTGCGTTGTGTATCTTGATGCGAGATGCATATTCTCTGCATTACTTCGATGCAGTGAACTATTCTTATGTAACGACATCTGACAAGCATCTCAAGACGTGATTTTATTATTTAATTGACCCATTATTTTTCAGTAAAAAATTTAGATGATCATCTCAAGACCTTTTTACTTTTTATTTTTCAATACTGTTTAATTTCGTTCTTGCCATTGTTATATTTCGTGGTACATTTTCGCGGAAATATCAAGTGGAAACTACTACCTTTCTACGAAGTAAAATAAAATTTTATCGTCGTCGTTCAAAAGCAAGGCAGCAAAGGGTAAAACGAGACATTTGCATCAAGTACCATATATGGCCTTAAGCGTTTCTTCCTCACTCGTTATCTATACTGAATTGCCAATTATCAGTGAAATATACCCATGTGCAGTAATATGGTGCAGCCGAGGAAAATACTTATGTCGCGTTATTTTATATATATATATATATATATATATATATATATATATATATATATATATATATATATATATATACGTATACATATATATATATATACGTATACATATATATATATATATATATATATATATATATATATATATATATATATATATATATATATTTTTTTTTTTTTTTTTTTTTTTTTTTTTTTTTTTTTTTTTTTTTTTTTTTTTGAGGGGGGTCTTACATAATTGAGATCCCAAAGTTAGGTTTTTTTTAAGAACAGCTGTCAGTTGTAGTGTTGAAGAGGGAACACAGGCTATCATGCTTGGTTAGTAAGGATTGTCCTTGTCTTATTCATAAAAAAAACTATTTTTGTCTTGAATTTATGCTAGAGCTCTCTTGTTTCTTGAATGGACAGCATTATTTTTTTTATTATTCTGTCTGAATTGCATGATGACAAAGTTACGCTGCTTGCAATGGAAATGATGGCAGAAAGTTAAGTGAATGTTATGGCGAGGAAATGCCAAGATTGTACCCAAACTGTGGTCTGGCATTCATTATATAACAGCATAGGATCTAGTGGATGCTCTTCATGACGCTCAAGGTTTGCTGAACAAGTAACTTTTTATCATTATTAATATTATTGAATCGACATCGACATTGTTATCGTTATCATTATCATTATCATTATCTTCATCATCATCATCATCATCGTTGTCGACGTCATCTTTGCCATCGTCGTCGTCGTTATCATCATCATCATCATCATCATCATCATCATCATCATCATCATCATCACAGCAGCAGCAGCAGCATCGTCGTCGACGTTATCATCATCATCATCGTGGACGTCACCATCCTTATCATCTTGATCATCATCATCATCATCATCATCATCATCATCATCAGCATCATCGACGTCATCATATTCATATTTATCATCACATTCATCCAGGGAGCGACAGAGAACACAACATCCATCCGCTTATACGGGAGTCTTCTGGCCAGACTGAATATTGGAATATTTAGATTGCTAAGAACATGCTAGTGTTTTGTGACGGAGGAGAATTTCCACCAAACACCGCCCGTCCCTTTAATAATGGATTAAATAACTGAGATTAGCATCCGAGTAAAGAGAACTGAAAAGCACTTGGAGCAATTGCCAAAGCGGCGGCAGCACGAGCTGAATCCGCAAGGAGCCAGGTTGCTGGAGATTCAGACAGGCTTTCATTCTTTCCCCATTATTGCTATAAAATAACACGTCATTTAAGTATATATATGCGTGTGTGTAGAGATAATAAATATGTATATATACATTTAAAATATTATGTGTTTATACATACACATCTTCATATATCATATCATAATTATCATAATTATGCATATATATATAAATTTATATATATACACCTATATATTCACACACCACACACACACACACACACACACACACACACCACACACACACACACACACACACACACACACACACTCACATTTATATTGCATTTGTATTTATAGAAAATTTTATGTGTGTATATACAAATATATATAAACA
>NC_051386.1:12743352-12765852 GCF_015228065.2 Penaeus monodon | reverse complement strand
TGTATATATATATATATATATATATATATATATATCTTCTTCTTTTAACGGTAGGTTCATGTCTGAGCCGCCGTGGTCACAGCATGATACTTAATTGTAGTTTTCATGTTGTGATGCTCTTGGAGTGAGTACGTGGTAGGGTCCCCAGTTCCTTTCCACGGAGAGTGCCGGTGTTACCTTTTTTTAGGTAATCATTCTCTCTATTTTATCCGGCCTTGGGACCAGCACTGACTTGGGCTAGCTTGGCCACCCAGTGGCTAGGTAGGCATTCGAGGTGAAGTTCCTTGCCCAAGGGAACAACGCGTCGGTCGGTGACTCGAACCCTTGAACTCAGATTGCCGTCGTGACAGTCCGACGCTCTAACCATTCGGCCACCGCGGGCTTGACGATCATGGGCTTCCATGATTTTTCTTGACAATTTAGAGCGGTGGTTTGCCATTGCCTTTCGCCCGGTCACCATCTCTATTTACCCGGCACTGACTTGGGCTGGCTTGGCCACCCAGTGGCTAGGTAGGCAATCGAGGTGAAGTTCCTTGCCCAAGGAAATAACGCGCCGGCCGGTGACTCGAACCCTCGAACTCAGATTGCCGTCGTGACAGTCTGGAGTCCGACGCTCTAACCATTCGGCCACTGCGGCCCCCATATATATATATATATATATATATATATATATATATATATATATATATATATATATATATATATATATATGCATACACTGCTTGTGTATTTATTTTCTTTTTCTTTTACTTTCTCTTTCTTTCTTTCTTTCTTTCTGCCGTTCTCTCTCTCTCGTGTGTGTGTGTGTGTGTGTGTGTGTGTGTGTGTGTGTGTGTGTGTGTGTGTGTGTGTGTGTGTGTGTGTGTGTGTGTGTGTGTGCGCCTTATATATATATATATATATATATATATATATATATATATATATATATATAAATTTTTATGTATATATATATGTTTGTATATATTTATTTATATATTTGTATATATGTATATATATATATTTGTATGGATATATATATATATATATATATATATATATATATATATATATATATATATTAATTGATTATGAAAAGGCTTTTGACTCTAGAAGCTATTCGAAGACAGGGAGTAGAAAATATATACGAAGATGGGACAGCAAGCATCAAGCCCTACACGGAAACCGATAAAGTACCAATTAAAAAAGGTGTTATACAGGACGACACCATCTCACCAAAACTGTTTACAACTTGTTTGGAGAAAATATTCAAGAAACTAGAATGGAACGGAAAGGGCATCAAAATAGACGAATACCTAAACAATCAAAGATTTGAAGATGATATTGTTCTCTTCAGGACTCTGCAAATGAAATGCAGCAACTCTGAATAGGGAAAGTCTGAAAGTCGGACAAATGATGAACAAGGAAAATACTAAGATCATTTTCAACAGTAGAGTTCAATTCGATCAGATACATGTACAAAGCGAAGCGCTAGAGGTACTGGACAAGTATATATATACCTTGGGCAACCCGTACGGACAGACACATCTAGCGCAGACGAAATTAAAGGACGTATCAGTCTAGGCTGGAGCGCCTTCGGTAGACACAGTAGTATACTGAGAGGCTCCTTGCCATTATGTTTAAAAAGAACAATGTCCTAGTTACCATGATCAGCTGGTCGAGAAAACTAATAGTCCCAGAGGGATGACGATGATACTGGATTACCTAAGAGACGATGGGAACAGACAAATTATTCTTGGAGCGTCGAGAAGAATGCAATGGAGATCATATAGTTGAGACAGGACGACAGATGGCCAAAGAAAGACTGGGCTATAGATAGCACAAAGAGGCCATGGGTCAGACCAATGACAAGATGGCGTGACGAAATAACGAAATTTTGGGCCAGGACTGGAAACGAAAAACACAAGACAGACAAAGTTGTATCTATGTACACACTTGTATGTATATATTATTGTATGAACTATAATTATATTATATATAGATATATATATATATATATATATGTATAACATAGATGTAATTCAGATATATATGATATCACAGATATACGTATAATATACATATATTATGCCATACTGATATACATAGTATATATATACATACATATGTTATATATACCATAGTATATATATACATCATTATTATTTATATATATATATATATATAGTATGATATATATATGTATGTATATATATGATGTATATATATATGTATTATATATATTATGTATAATATTGTATATATATATATATATACATAACATACACCATACACACGCACGCACGCACGCGCTTACCCCCCCCCCCCCCACACACACACACACATTTTTCTTTCTCGTTACTTGCCTGCCTGCCTCCCCATGTGTCTGCCAGCCACCCCCCTCCTTCCCCTTCTGCCCTCGCGCTCGTGCTCTGCCTTCCGCACGCCCGCCTGCGGGGCCGCGTGCGTGGGAGCGTGCAGGCGAGCCGCGCCCACGAACGTATTTTCGGGCGGGCGCTTCCCCCTGCCTCTCCCGTTCAGGAATTTCGTGCGTATGATGCAGGATTTTCTGGTGAACCTGTTCCCTTGGGTTGAATTCAGGCTTTTGATTAATCTCTTTTGTCAGCATTGCCATCTTAAGTGTATTGTTCTCGATGCATGCTGTCAGGGTGGCCCTGATAAGCACGTCTGGGATGTTGCGCATGTGTGGACTTTAGTTTTTGATGCGCGGCGCTCCTCGTTTTTCTTTCTTTTTTACGTTTCCAACGTATCAGCTTTCTGCTTTGGCGTCGTTATATACTTATTTCATTTCTTGCCGTTTTTCTTTGTGCTTTCCTTCCTCTGTACGCAATTATTGTCCGGCCGAGTCTTGACCCAAGCCAGTCTGGCCCCGATCTGGCCGGCTGCGGCGCGGGAAGGCATTGGGTGTAATGACGCGGTCGTGGCTACAGCGGCGCCGTGCCGGATGCGCTCCCTCCTTGGGCGGGCTGCCGGCTGGACTCGCCGCCCTCGCCCGCTCTCGGCTCGCTAGACGAATGCTGGCCTTAGAAAATGTTACTTGTTTGTTGCCTAAGTACTTAAGGGTCATTTTTTTCATCGTGTGCGCGCCTTGGCGGACGTGACATCCGACTCCTAGCGCGCCGAAGGAGCAGTTACTGGTGCGCACGTCTGTGTCGCCCTCGACTGCCTGCGCTGCTTATTTGTTCGTGCGTTGTTCCGCTGTTCCTTGTGTGCGGGCGTTTGTGCTGAGTGCCGCGAGGTCGCGTGTGGTCGTCGGGCGGGCGGGCGGACGGGCGTGGGCGTGCCTGACCCCTGGCCCCGCGTGGCTCTCCCGTTGCGTCATTGTGGAAACGCTGCGTCATCGACCTGATGTCACTCGCGGGATCCCCTGCCGCTGTCCTCCAGGATGTTGCCGTAGGGAGCCTCGCCGCTCGTTACCGGCTGCCGCAGCGTGGCGCGCTCCAGGATGTCGTCAGGGTGGAGGAGAAGGCCCCTCGGAGGTCGCCGCTCTTGACGAAGGCGCAGGTGTGCTCTGCCGCCCCGGCAGCGGTCTCTGCGATGCCCATAGCTGTGCCGCGTCCCTCTCGTCGCAGAAGTCCGGCAGCTCTGCGCAGCGAGTGGGACCATTTTGAATCCTTGGCAAGTAGTCAGCTTGGCGCACACCACCGCACACACCCGCACACGCACAGAAACCACACTCAACTCCACTCCACTCACACCCCACACGACACAGCACACACACACACACACCACACACCACCACACACACACACACACCACCCCACACACACACACACACACACACACACACACACTGATTCACTCACTCACACGTACACACACTCACACGTACACACACTCACACGTACACACACTCACACGTACACACACACACACACACACACACACACACACACACACACACACACACACACACACACACACACACACACACACACACACACACACACACACACACACACACACACACACAGAATTGCACACGCACGCGGACACGCGCATACGCACACACTCGAACACGCGCATACGCACACACGGACACGCGCATACGCACACACGGACACGCGCGTGCGCCACAGTGCGATTTGAGCCGAGTGTTTCCTGGGCAAGCGAGCGGGCGGCGGAGAGGCGGCGAGGGTGAGTTATGTGCGGTATGCAGTAGTTAACTTCGGGGATGACTGACTGACGACTTTTTATGGCTCCCATTAAGTGTGAACACCAGAGCCCAGGGCGCCGCGAGGATCTGCTCCTGGAGGGAGGCCCCGCTTCGGGTTTTCGGGCCGTCTGGTTGCCGGGTTGTCGGCCCGTCGGTCGCCGGGGCCACCTGCCGCTCTGCCTGCCTGCCGCGATAGCGCTGGGGTAGGCACCGACTCTCTCTGGCCCCTTCTTGCTCTTTTTCTTTCTTTCTTTCTTCTTTTCTCTCTCTCTCTCTCTCTCTCTCTCTCTCTCTCTCTCTCTCTCTCTCTCTCTCTCTCTCTCTCTCTCTCTCTCTCTCTCTCTCTCTCTCTCTCTCTCTCTCTCTCTCTCTCTCTCTGCCAAAAATGAAGTAATGTGTGTTCTACTTCCTTCCCGGGGTGGTGGTGGTGTGGGGGGGGGGGATTGAAGCGGAGTTCGGAAAAATTGGAACCAATGTTGTGAGCGTCAATGAGGGGGGGTGGGGGGGGAGGCGATCCATGCCAGTGCGCTTCGGGCTTGCGACGGCTTATCGGCGACCCTTCTTGCGTTCCGGCTTCCGTGGTACAGTCGTTTATTTTATTATTCTTTTTTTCGCCCTTTCCTTTGCGGTCTGTCTTGGCCTCCCCTAGTTTATGCCTTTGTCCCAGCGCAAAAGTTGGACTGTCGTTTTTGCGGTTCATCTTCACTCCCCCCCCCCCCCTCTCACTCCACCCACTCCCCTTCCCTTCCTTCCCTTCCCTTCCCTTCCCTTCCCTTCCCTTCCCTTCCCTTCCCTTCCCTTCCCTTCCCTTCCTTCCCTTCCCTTCCCTTCCTTCCCTTCCTTTCCCTTTCCTTTCCCTTCCCTTCCCTTCCCTTCCCTTCCCTTCCCACCCTCAAGGACCCTTCACTCCAGACTATGTATTTGATATATTCCTTGACTTTTCTCTCTTACTCTCCCTCCCTCCCTCCCTCCCTCCCTCCCTCCCTCCTACCCCTCTTCCTCTCCCTCTCTCTCTTTCTCTTTCTCTTTCTCTGTTCCTATTTTCGTATTTTTTTCTTTCTCCGTCCCTTCTTCCTAACTGCCCTTATCCCTCCTCCACCCCACCCCTCCTCCTCCTCCTCCTCCTCCTCCTCCTCCTCCTCCTCCTCCTCCTCCTCAGAGGAAAAGGACAGGGAGATAAGAAGCAGGAGGAAAGAAGCAGAAGGAGAGGAAAATGCAGAAGAAGGAGAGGGAGAGGGAGAAGGAGAAAAAGAGGGAGAAGGAGAAAAAGAAGAGGAAGGAGAAAAAGAAGAGGAAGAGGAAGAGGAGAAGGAGAAGGAAGAAGAGGGAGAAGGAGAAGGAAGAAGAGGGAGAAGGAGAAGGAAGAAGAGGGGAGAAGGAGAAGGAAGAAGAGGGAGAAGAAGAAGAAGAAGAAGAGGAGAAGAAGAAGAAGAAGAAGAAGAGGGAGAAGAAGAAGAAGTAGAAGTAGAAGAAGAGGAAGAGGGAGAAGAAGAAGAAGAAAAGGAAGAAGAAAGAAAGAATGAATGAGAAAAGAAAAAAAAAGACGAAAAAAATAATAATGATTAGAAAAAGAAGGAGCAGAAGAAAAGGAAGAGGAAAGAAGAAGAGAGAGGAGGAGGAGCAGCAGAAGGGGCGCGAGGCGGCGGCGGCGTCGGGCGCGCCTCGGGGAGTGAGTGAGTGCAGATGAGGAGTTGGTGTAATTCGCGCAATGTGGCGGAATTGGTGTCGTCTGGCTCGGGCTGGCGGCCTTGCACATGTGCTGGGATATAGTTAGTGGCGTAGGAAACGTTGGAGGAGGAGGGCGAGGGGAAGGGGGAGAGGGAGGGCGAGGGGAAGGGGGAGAGGGAGGGCGAGGGGAAGGGGGAGAGGGATGAAGAGGAGGGAGGAGGAGAGAAGATGGGGAGGAAGGAGGAGGAGGACTCCTAAGAAGAGTAGGATGGGAGAGACTCACAAAAAGAGGAGGTGGAGGAAGTTGGTTGGGGGGGGGGGACTTCGAAGATTAGGAGCAGGTGGGGAGGAGTTAAAAGAGAAGGAGCAGGAGGGGGAGAGGGAGAGGTAGAGGGGAGGGAAGGGAAGGGGAAGAGAGGAGAGGGAAGGAGAGGAGAGGGGTGGGAGGGAAGGGGAAAAGAGAGGAGGCGAGGAAAGGAGAAAAGAGGAGGAGAGGAGAGGAGAAAAAAGGAGGAGAGGAGAGGAGAAGAGAGGAAAGAGGAGAGGAGAGGAGAAAAGAGGAGTGGAGAGGTGAGGTGAGGTGAGGTTTATGTTAGGTCAGGAGGAAGAGGAGAAGAGAAGAGAAGAGAAGAAAAGGTAGGGGAGGAGGATGAGGATGAAGATGGATTGAGGAAGTGGTGATTGATTAGGAATAAAGGAAGAGGACCAGAATCAGAAGGAAGAGGGGAGGGGACGAAGAAGAGGAGGGGCGAGGGCATAAGGAAGAGGGGGAGAAGGGAGAATCAGAAGCGAAGAAGGTGGGGGAGCTTAATCGAGGAAGAGGGGGTCGTGGAGAGTTGAAGGAAGACATTCCTCATGAAGTATGATTTTTTTCCGATCTTTTTCTTAGAGTAAATCGTTTAAAAGCGTACGTGGGATGCTTGTTGTGGAGTGCCTTATTAGGCGCCGCGCGAGGGATGCTGGGCTGCGTTTTTCTTGGGGCGAGCGTGTTGATGGGAAATTATATTTTTTCTGATTTTTTTTTTTTTTAAGAAAGGAAAAATGTTGGAGCTTTTCGTCTCTTGGTTGTGGCGACGTGAATGGCAGCGCATTTTATCGCCCCGTTGACTGCCATACATTGTAAGCTTAAGAACCTAGACGTGAAGTCCGTAGGTGTGCGATTATGTATTGCGTTTTGCCCTGCCCTTTGGCATAAGCAGAGCCTCTTAGCCGTCGCGCGAGTGTGTTTACTTTGTGGTCGTTGGCGCGGGCCGAGCGTGGCGTCGGCGCCTCCTTCGAGATGTAGCGGAGTGTTGTGATCCGCGCTCGGTTTCCATCTCCCGGGAGAACCGCATTCCTCCCAATGCCTGGCAGACGTTTCTATCGATTCTGATTAGGCTCCAGGCTTTGTAAAGAATGTGGTCATGTGTTGCCAGGAGCGGCGACCGCTGAGAGTGGTAGACGAGTCTGGGCTGGGGTGGGCATAGGGGGTGGCGAGGGTGGGGGGGGAGTGGGAGGCGGTGGACGCGAGACGGCGGGATCACCGTGTAACATTACTCGTGTGTTGCTCGTCCGATGCCAGGCGGCGCGTGGGCATTGGGCACTGGGACTCGCCGTGGCTCTTCCGGACCCAAGGGAATCCGGCAGGAAGGCGAACCACCACAGGGACGCAGCAGCAGGTGCAGGCGACGAGCGAGAGCCGCGTGAGGTTGGCCCGTGAACCCCGCTTGGTGAGGACGGCGGGGGTGACCTGTTGTGGTCTGGGGGAGCATGGCATGGCATGAAGGATGGGGGGAAGGGGGGGGCTGGTTGCTGCACCGCACACCAAATTATGCAGACGCGCTTTAGACGCGGCTTGCTTTGTAACCCTTCCAGAATCCTGGCGTCTGGCGTGTGTACCTGTCGCAGCGTCGTTGATTTGTCAGAGGGTGGTAATGATGGCGGAGGGGGGGGGTAGGCGTACAGCAGTGCCACGGCGAACGCCTAACTAACCCCCCGGGCTTAGGGCGGCCTCGGGCTCAGGTCCAGCCGACGATCGAGGGCCGGTTGCTTGCATGCACTCGCTTGCCAGGAAAGGCATCGCTCGCACTTGGCCGCTGCTTCCAACTGGCGGGCTCGTCGCGGCGGCGGAAGCGACGCCTCGCCAAACCGGGGGGTGGGGGGGTGGGGGTGGAGCGAGGGGACGAAAAGTGCATTCTCCTTCGGGTGAGACTGTGGGCGGAATTATACTTGACGGCGTCTAGCGTTTTTATCGTTGGTCTAAAAGATCTTTCAAGGCGGAGATGATAATATGACAGGCTCATTAAGCAAATTATATACGGTATCTGATGAGAATCGGGATGTCGACGGAGGAAGCGCATGAGAAGGACGTCTGCGCCTTGTAAGTACAGGACGACGTTCATGCGGGGCGTATGCAGCCTGTCTCATGGCACTTTTGTGTGCGCGCGCGCGCGTGTGTGTGTGTGTGTGTGTGTGTGTGTGTGTGTGTGTGTGTGTGTGTGTGTGTGTGTGTGTGTGTGTGTGTGTGTGTGTGTGTGTGTGTTTTGCATTCGTATTGTGCTTGCGTGAGGTGGCGATAAAATGAAGGAATGAACGACCTGGGGACTAAAGGAATATAAACCAGAATCGTGAATAGGAGTAATATGTTTATTCACTCACTTTTTATGGGTTGTAAAACGGGGATCACATGTACCTCACGACGGGTCTTCGTGGAGCGCTTGCAGATACTTACTTTTCCACTTTTTAGAAGTACGCATCTCCAAAGACGTAATAAGGATTGTGAGAAATACAGCTATCATTCTATCTATCTTTCTATCCATATATCTTGTTTTTTCTGTACCTGTCTTATAATTTCTTTTATATCTCTTGTCTTTTATATATTCGTTCGTGCAATACATTAAGATGAATGTATGGTACACACTTCTGCCTATTTTACTACGTGTTTCAGTGTACGTATGTTCACTCTGTCGTTTACGCATTTGATTCTTAGATACCACGGTTTCCTTCGTGCGCTTTTTTTTTTTTTTTTTTTTTTTTTTTTTTTTTTTTTTTTTTTTTTTGTGTGTGTGTGTGTGTGTGTGTGTGTGTGTGTGTGTGTGTGTGTGTGTGTGTGTGTGTGTGTGTGTGTGTGTGTGTGTGTGTGTGAGTGAATGGAGGTTAGACTTGGAGGGCAATGGAAAAGGGGAGGATAGAAAGGAAGGAAAAAGAGGAGGGAGGGAGGGGAGGTAGAATTGGAAGAAAATGTAGGAGAAGGATGGAAGCGAAGGAAAGAAATGAAGGAGAAGGATGGAAGGAAAGAAACGACGAGAGGCTGTCTCATGTCAGGCGGAGGAGACTGACAATGTAAGTACATCGTAAAGTGTGTGGTACGAAGGGCCAGAACCAGAAGAGCTGGGTGTTTTTTTTCCCTTCCTTCTTTTTTTGTGCGTGTGTCTTATTTGGTTTGTCTTCGCATAAGATTTAACAGTCAGGAGGGATGATGTCCAACATTAGACACACGCACGCACGCACACACACACACACACACACACACACACACACACACACACACACACACACACACACACACACACACACACACACACACACACACACAGAACAGGAGAGGCTCTGACAGCTGAATTAGGATTTGTTTCCTCCTACAGATTGTGTGTTTGGGTGCGTTCGTGCGTCTTTATATGCGTACATGTGTGTGCGTGCTTGCGTGCGTGTGTGTGAGTGCGTGTGTGTGCTCAGTGACTGGAATGCGCGAGAGTCTTTCGCTAAGTCGGAGTTCCCCGGCGACTTTAACACTTCGTAGGAAGTGAGTCGTCCACTCTGATGGTCCTCTGGGGTTCGGTCGGCCAGGAGTCGTTCGCTTGCCCGCCAGTCGTACGACGCATTCGTGTTGGGAATGGCGTTCGATCATTCCCAACACTGGCGTGGGCGTCGGGTTGAACGATAGAGTCGTGTGAATCCTGCTCAGGGATGGACGGCGTCGCAGGAGCGGGGCCTCCAAGGCAGACCAGACGCCTCGCAAGTCAGCGGCTGCCCGACGGAGCGGCGGCGGCCGAGGCGAGTTCGGCGAGGCGAGCTGGCGCCCGGCGTCGGCGTGCGACATGAGCTGGTCCTTGCTGCGAGGAGTGAGTCGGTCGTACCTGTCGCTGTATCTTGGGAAAATGCGAGTCGGATCGGGCAGTGGGCGGTACGTTGTCTGCGTTGTCGATGAGTCGTGTGCGTGAAAGAGAGAGAGAGAGAGTCTGTTGCCGAAATACGTGCTTTCCATGACTTGCATGACTTCTCTGTGAGAAAGAACATGGCATGCACGCCGCAGTGTTATTATGAGTTAAGTCTTTGTGTATTCTGCGCAAGGACACAACTTTGTCATGTAAGTTTTTTTCCTGCGCCACACTGCCGTGCATGTGAGCCGACGGCGCGCTGCATAATGCTGTCGTTGAGTAGCATGACTCGTATGTGAGACGGGGAGTAAATGCATTTTGTAAGTGTTGTTAGGTAAAATGACTTGCATGTGAGGCAAGGAAGATATATTCGAATGACTGCACGTATACAGGCTTTGCTCTTGAAAACCGGTTAGGATGTGTACATTTTTTCTTTTTTCTTATTTTCCTTAGTGTTCGCCGTCGCCGTCTTGTGTTTTCTGTTTTTTTTTCCCCCACCAAATTTATTTATATTTTTGTGTGTACATTTATGTTGGTCAATTATTAAGATTTCGTTGTATGCTTGAAGTACCTGCAACTTACAATATACTGCCTCTCATGGATCGAATTCTCCTTTTAGCTCGTTGTTTTTACCTTTATTTTCCATATTGTCTGGCCCTTCTTCTTCGTCTTCTTTCTCCTTCTCCTTCTTCGTCTTACTACCCTTCTTTCCCTTCTTTCCTCCTCTTTTTCTTTACCTTCACATTCTCATTTTTATTTTCCTCTCCCTCCTCCTCCTCCTCCTCCCTCCTCCTCCTCCTCCTCCTCCTCCTCCTCCTCCTCCTCCCCCCTTCCCCTCCCCCTTCCCCTCCCCCTTCCCCTCCCCCTTCCCCTCCCCCCCTCCTCCTTTTTTCTCCTCTTTCGTCCTCCTCCTCCTCCTCCTCCTCCTCCTCCTCCTCCTCCTCCTCCTCCTTCCTCTTCCTCCTCCTCCTCCTTGGTCCTGTTTTAGGATATTTTATTATCTATTTCTCCGTTTCCTCCACCTTTTCCTCTCCTTCTTCCTCCACCACCTCGTCATCGTTTATGTTTTTCTTGTTGGCTGTTTCTTTATTATTTATTATTATCATAATCATCAATTCCAGCATTATTAATAATATTCCTTTGATATCCTCAGGATAATTTTCCTTATTTTCGTTTTCTTTTTCAAATCATTGATCGATTTACAAGGCCTCTCATTGATGATTTACTCAATTTAATTTCCTTGTGTCGTGAAGTTAATCGCCTTGATGCCGGGTACATACGAGGTCCATGCTGGTGATTTACTGGTTAATGTTTGTTGTTTTATCTAGCCGTCTTTATGAGTTTTTTTTTGTCTGTCTGTAATGTCAGTCTCTATGTCTTTCTCCTCTCTCTCTCTCTCTCTCTCTCCTCTCATCCCTCTCTCCCCTCTCTCTCCACTCTCGCCTCTCTCTCTCTCTCTCTCCCCTCCTCTCTCTCTCTCTCCCCTCTCTCTCTCTCTCTCTTCTCTCTCTCTCTCTCGTAATTCTTCTCTCGTCCTCATCTTCTTCTCTTCTCTTGTCTTCTCTCACTCTCAAAGTCTCTCTCATTCTCTCTCCGCTCCTCTCTCTCTTCTCGTTCTTTCTCTCTCTCTGGGTTTTCTCCTTTCGTTTGCTCTATCCTTTCATTCTCTCTCCTCTCCTCCCCTCTCCTATCCTGTCTCTCTTCTCTCTCTCTCTCTCTCTGACTCTCGTCTCTCTCTCTTTCTCTCTCTCTCTGTCACGCTTAAAATCACTCTTCCTTAATTCTCTTCTTTCCAGCTTTCATCGTGAGGGAGAGATGAGAGAAAGGACACATGCAAAGGAGAGTCTCAATCTAGCTTACAGACTTGGCCTGTGAGTGAGAGATGAGAGAAGAAGGACACTTGCGAAGGGAGAGTAAAATCTGGAGGCTCGATGACACGGAGCAAGCGCGCTGCCTCGCCCGCTAAGGTGGTGCTTCGAAAACCGAGTCTGGAACGGAGTGCGGAGGGAGGCGCGCGGATGGGTTCGGGGGGGTGTTGGGGCAAGATGGTGCCGTGTTGATTTTTCCCTCCTCCTCCTCTTCCTACTCCTCCTCCTCCTCATCCTCATCCTCCTCCTCACCCTCCTCTTCCTCCTCCTCTTTCCTCTCCTCTCATCCTCCCCTCCTCCTCCTCCTCCTCTCCTCCTCCTCTCCTCCTCCTCCTCCTCCTCCTCCTCCTCCTCCTCCTCCTCCTCCTCCCCCCTCCTCCTCCTCCTCCTCCTCCTCCTACCTCCCTTTCCCTCCCTCCTCCTCCCTCCTCCCCTCCCCTCCCCTCCTCTTCCTCTCCTCCTCCCCCCCCCTCCTCCTCCCCCCTCCTCCTCCTCCTCCTCCCTCCTCTTCCTCCTCTCCTCCTCCTCCTCCTCCTCCTCCTCCTCCTCCTCCTCCTCTTCCTCTTCTTCTCCTCCCTCCCCTCCTCCTCTTCCTCCCCTCCTCCTCCTCTCCCCCCTCCTCCCCTCCTCCCCCTCCTCCCCTCCTCCCCCCCCCCTCCTCTCCTCCCCTCCCCCCCTCCTCCCCCTCTTCCCCCTCCTCTGCTCCCCCTCCCCTCCTCCTCGCCTCTTTTTCTCCCCCCTCCTCTACCCTCCTCTTCCTCCACCTCCTCCTCCTCTCCTTTCCTCCCCCCTCTCCTCCCCTCCCCTCCCCTCCCCTCCCCTCCCCTCCCCTCCTCTCCTCCTCCTCCGCCTCCTCCTCCTCCTCCTCCTCCTCCTCCTCCTCCTCCTCCTCTCAAATACAAAACAGCTTTTTACTGGCAGATATCCTCGTCAAGGATATTAACTGGAGAGCCAGCAAAGAGGAGAGGAGGATTAGCTAATACCCCAGACAGACGGAAGACGTGAAGATTCCACTCTCTCTTCCACCAAGAAGGTTACTCTCGGAAAAATCGGTCCTTATCGCTGAACACAAAGCCGATAAAGTGTTTATTTTTTTCTGTTAACTTGTTTTGTAATGATTTTGTATATCGTACTGTCATATTAGTCTATGTGATCATGTTATATTATTATGTCATTTTATATTCCATTCTATTCGATTTGTTTTGATTGTATTGGATCACATGAGCTGTTTCTCCTCTCTGACGGGAAGGAGCTGTCGCTGGAGTAAGTTTGCTGTGGACTCGGAGGCGAGAGCGCGGCGAGCGAGGTTGGAGACGGCCGAATAGTGCGCCGAAGGGGCTTGGGGATGAAAAGGGAGGGGGCGAGGCGAGAGTATGGTGCTAAGGGTGCCATGAGGTGCAGGATTATAGGTTGCAGTGGGTGTCCGTAAACAAGTGAGAGGGCCACGGAGGGTGTCGGGTGGGAGGGAGGGAGGGAGAGAGACAGGGGGGCGGGCGGCAGGCAGGCAGGCAGGCAGGCAGGCAGGCAGGCAGGCAGGCAGGCAGGCAGGCAGGCAGGCAGGCAGGCCAGCAGTGCATAGGATGTGCGCCAGGGTTGGGTTAGCGAGCAGTAGACAAGGGTTGTTGGTAGGGGAGGAGGAGGAGGTGGAAGGGGGAAAGGGGGGGCGCTGAGAGCGGGCCACCGTGGGTTTGTGAACTCGGCGGCACGGGCACTTTTTGTATCACGGGCGCTGCACCATCCCGACCAGTCCCCCCTCCTAACCCTCATGCCCCTCATACCCCGATGCCCTTCGAGTCCCTTGCGATCCTGGAGGAGGCGCCGCCGGGGGCCCTCCTGACGCGCCCTCCGCCTCGTCCGTCGCCTCGTGAGGGAACGTGGGCGCTCGCTGGCCTCTTCGTCTGTCTGTCTCTTAGGCTTACCAGCTGGTTGTTCCTGTCTGACTTTCTGTCAGACTTTACATCAGTAAACATTAAATTAAATAAAATCAATCCTTAGATTTCATCACTAGATCGTTAACTCGTTTGCATGGACGGATGAAGCCACTCGCACTCGCCGTGCGATCCCTCACTCTGTGTGTGTGGGCATGCCCCCTCTCCTCCCTCTCTCCGAGTTAGGGATAGTCTGGAAGAGGCCGCTTGTGCTAGAGGCTGAAGCAAAAGGAAGGATGTCCTGTGGGAGGCACGGGGCAAGGGCGGGGGCGAGCGGATCACCTGTCGTGGTGGCGATGCGACTATATTGGCATTTGCCTGTCGCGGAAAGCGGCGCGAACCGGGGCAAACGTTGCTGGTGCTCGTAATGGAACCAAATAGAATCGCGGTTCGCGAAGAGCGGGCGAGGAGGCGCGGTGATTTAGAGGGGACGTTGAAGATAGGAACCAAGGAAGAACAAGATCTTGTCAACAGGAGAAGCGGCTCAAGGAGATCCAGTAGCCATGGCAGTGCTTGCAGTCGCCGGGAATGTCAGGCCCATGTGTGAGCTTGCAGATGTTTTTCTCTTGAATTATAAAATAGAGTTGGGCACTAGGGACTGGCTCACCCACTGTCTCGGCGTTACCCAAGTGCCACCGATAAAGCAGAGGCAAAACGTTCATGTCTCAAACCATCCAGGGTATGTGTGGCCGGGCACCCACATGATTTCAACACCCCAAAATGCGTACTTGGGTTTAGTACAAATATTATATTAAAATATTTGAAACACTGATGAATGATATATAAACTGTCAAGGTTGAAAAGGCTGATTGACTTCCGCAAGTGAAAACTGTTTATGCGGAGTTATTTGTCATTTGAAAATAATTCGACCTACCTCCTTTCGGAAAAATAGAAGATTGATTGTATAGGTTGAATTTAACAGACGTTGAAGGAAACACACGTGCAAATAAAATACACAAACCTAGAGTAAAAGATAGAATTAGACAAATATGGTGTGAGGAATGAAAGTAAACAGGTATAGGAGATTAGAATGAGATAATCTTCATGTAGCACAGTCGAGACGATCCAATTGAGGTTTCACCGCTGATAAATTGCTGCAGACGGTTGCGCGTCAAGACTCTGTAGGAGGGTGAGCAGCGGCTCTCCCAGGTCGAGCTGCACTTCGCAATAATTCAACTGGTGAAGTCAATGCGAGTGGACATCAGGAATCCGTAGTGAATTGATTAGAGGAGTGTCAGAGCCGGCTAACACAACCGGAGACCGAGTATCTTTTCCCTTTCTTTCCTCGTCTTCTGCTCAAAAGCCACGTCAGGGATGGCGAAGGGCTTCGTGGGCACAGGAGCTGGCTTGACCATGACAACGTAAAAGAGTACGATTTTCTTTGTGCGTGAATATGACATGATAAAGAGACGAATAAATTATTGTAGAGATATGACATCCGAAACATTTTGTCAATCAGGAGCGAACATCAGGCCGTAGGAAGAGCCTGCATAGGTTATCTATGTAGGGTTTATGAGGAGCTCCTTATGTTGATTCTGTAGGTCTGTCTTGAGGTATTCCATGTTCTTAAGAACATGTTATGTTGCCATGTAGACTTTTATATTGTTTTCCTCCTTTAACATTTTGAATATATTTTTGTCGTATTCCGGTTTTGACGTATTCATTTTGATATTATTATTATTATTATATATCTTAACATGATTCCGTGTGTACGGTTCTGAGCACTGGTGTCAGCCACGTTGTGCTAAGGGAAGATAGCAAGAAAAGGAATCCAACAACAACAGTACCAACAAACAACAACTATTACCACTATCACTCCTGCTACCACTATATCAACCCACCACCACCCTGAAAGTCGCGACAAGAATCTCCGCGAATTACGCATAACGTTTAAGACATGTCGAAATTTTGTGAAGAGAATAAAGATTTGGGTGGAAGAGACTGAAAGTAAACAAACTAGGAAGGGAGGTACCGAGCGCAACAAAAAAACACGGGAAAAATACATGAAAGCATAACAGAAGGCAACCACCAAGGGGTCTACTGCTACGACTGTTACTACTATTATTACTATTACTATTACTTTTGCTGATATTACTACTAATTATTACTACTATTACTGCTACTACTTGTACCGCTACTGGGTATGCAGCTGCTGCTAAAAACACGGAATAATGCCTGGCATACTAGTAGCAACCTACGCTAGCGTGTGCTCTACTGCTAGCGCTGTTGCTACTATTATTACTATTACTAATGTTCTTGCTGCTGTTGCTACTATATACTACTATACTTACTACTACTACTACTGCTACTACTTTACGCTACTAGCTACTTGCTGCTGCTGCTGCTGCTGCTGCTGCTACTTATGCTACTGCTAGTACTACTACTGCTTCTGCTGCTACTACTACTACTACTGCTGCTGCTGCTGCTACTGCTGCTGCTACTTATGCTACTGCTAGTACTACTACTGCTTCTGCTGCTACTACTACTACTACTACTACTACTACTACTACTACTACTACTATACTACTATTACTGCTACTACTACTACTACTACTACTACTACTACTAATAATAATAATAATAATAATAATAATAATGATAATTCTAATGCTAATACTATTACTACTACTACTGCTACTACTACTACTACTGCTTCTACTTTCTACTTCTACTAATACTACTTCTACTAAATTGCTACTATACTACTACTGCTGATGCTACTACAGCTACTACTAATGATGCTGATGCTACTACTACTACTACTGCTACTACTGCATTTAAGTTCTGGTAGTAAAGACAGCAACGGTAGTAGTGGCACTAGTGCAGTCAAGTTTTAGTAGTTTTAATAGTTGTGATTGCAGCAAAAGCTTTAGTATTCGTGGCAGATAGTAGTAGCATGACAATAACGTGCGTAATTATTAGTTTTGATAATGATTACAACGGTTATGCTGATGGCACCATTGTAGGCACAGAAGTTGGCGGCTCCAGGGGGGGGGTGAAGGCCAGTGGCAGAGGCGGAGGCCAGCGTGATGGGGAGCGAAGGGCGCCTTGGCCGGGATGTCCACGACCGCTGGCCGCCTTGCAGTTGACGTCACGCCGGCCGCGCGCCCTGCTGCGAACCGCGCCTGCAGTGATGAGGCGGCGTCTGAAGCGCCAGATATGTATCCTATCGCTCTTCGTCGTCGCCTTCTTCTTCTTTTTTCTTCTTCTTCTTTTCTTCTCTACTTCTTTTTGTTTGCTCCTCTTCTTTCTTTCTTTACCTTTCTTTGTACGGCCAGCATATTAATCGATGATCTCTCGCCGTATGTAAAATATGGAAGCCAAGGAACAAGAGAAGCACAGAAGGAGGCGACGTCTTTTGAAATTTCTTTTCTACGGCACTGGCGCAGCGCTGACGTACCGCGAGATTCTGCTGCCCCCCCCCCCCCTCTTCCTCTTATCGTATTCGCAAGCTGTTTTCCCTTGCGGCGCGTCCGGGATGCTGTTATGCTGAGCCGAGTGGGTGAATAAGTCTGTCCATCCATCCACCCATCCGACCATCCGTCTATCCATCACCATCCATCCATCCATCCATCCTATCCATCCATCCATCCATCCATCCATCCATCCATCCATCCATCCATCCGACCATCTATCTATCCATCCATCCATCCATCCATCCATCCATCCATCCATCCATCCTTCCATCCGACCGCTTGCATCCTCCGGTACCGTTTCCGGCCATATCGAGTCAATTCCAATCCACGATGCGACCCATCACCATCCGCGCCCGGCACTCGACACCTCCTCCTCTATCCTCTCCATCGGAAGAGCCCCTCCACCCCTCCACCGCTTTCCTCCGCCATTCCTCCTTTTCGTCTCCTCTCTCTCGTCTCCTATTTTCCTTCTCGACCTCTTCATCCTCCTCCTCCTCATCCTCACTCATTCGTCCATTTTTCCATCCGTCTCCATCCATCATCCTTCTCCGTCATCTATCCCTCTCATCCTCTCTCCTCATTTTCTCCTTCCTCCCTCTTCCTCTCTTCTCTTCCTCCGCCTCTTCTCCTTCCATCCCTCCATCCTTCCTTCCATCCATCCATCCCTCATCCATCCATCCCCCTCTTCCATCCATCCGTCCCTCCGACCATCTATCCTCCTCCATCTCATCCTCCTCTTCTCCTCTTCTCCTCCATCTCGTCTCCATCCATCCATCCTCCCACTCGTCTCTTCATTTCCCTCTCTCCTCTCCTCCATCCTTCCCTCCATCCTCTCCCATCTCCTCCCTCCCTCTCTCCTCCCTCCTTGCCCTCCGTCCTCCTCCTCTCTCTCTCCTGTCTCGTCTCCCCCTGATCTCATTTTCGCTCACTCCTCACGCCTCGTCCCACTCCAATCCTCCTCCTCTCGCTCGGCTCGCGACGCCCTCCCTCTCCCTTCCCCCCTCTTCCCTCTTTCCCTTCTTTTCCCCTACCTCCCTCCCTTCCCTCCCTCCTCCCTCTCCCTCTCTCTACCTTCCTACCTCTACCTTCCTCTCTTCCCTCACTTTCTCTCTCACATTCTCTCCCTCTTCCTCTCCCTCTCTCTTTCTCTCCCTCCCTCTCTCTCTCTCTCTCTCTCTCTCTCTCTCTCTCTCTCTCTCTCTCTCTCTCTCTCTCTCCCCTCTCTCCTCTCTCTCTCTCTCTCTCTCTCTCTCTCTCCCTTTCTTCCCTCCCCTCCCTCCCTCCCTCCTCCCTCCCTCTCCCTCATTTCCTCACATACTCCACTCTCCCTCATTCCTCTCCCTCTCCTCTCCCCTCTCCCTCCCTCCCCCTCCCTCCCTCTCCCTCCCTCCCTCCCCCCTCCCTCCTCCTCCGCCTCCCTCCTCCCTCCCTCTCCCTCCCTCCCCCTCCCTCGCCCCTCTCTCCCCCTCCCTCCCTCTCCCCCTCCCTCCCTCCCTCCCCCCCCCTCCCTCCCCCTCCTCCCTCCCTCCCCGTCCCTCCCTCCCCCTCCTTCTCCCTCCCTCCCTCCCACCCCCTCCTCCGTCCCTCCCCCTCCCTCCCTCCCTCGTCCCTCCGTCCTCTCCCTCCCTCTCCCTCCCTCCCAGATCGAAGGTGCATCTTAACGTCCCAGCCGACCCCCGAGAGCCGTGCTTGGCTCCGAGACGGAGGGCGAAACACGCTGGAACTGGGTGACCTTTCTTTGAAGTCATTCCTTGCCTCTCACTCACTCCTCCCTTTCTCTCTCTCTCATTTGATTTACAAATTTCCACATTCTTCCGTCGTCCACCATCTCCCTTTTTTGCATACGTTATCCCCGCAGGCTTTTTCGGGAAGCTGAAACCCTGGTTTTCTACAGAAGTATTTGTTGTTGGACGCCCGAACATCGGCCCTACGCTCTCGCTCTCCTGCTAAATTCATGCACTTCTTTCTCCTTGCCCCTGCCCCCTCTCCTTCGCCTCCCCTCCGTCGTCTTCCTCTCCCTCTCCTTCTCCCTCTACATCTCTCTCTCCTTCTCCCTCTACATCTCCCTCTTCCTCTACATCTCCCTCTCCCTCTACATCTCTCTCTCCCTCTCCCTCTCCCGCTCCTTCTCCCTCTCTCTCTACATCTCCCTCTCCCTCTCCCTCAGCCAATCTCCCACACTCGCCCTCTCTCTTTCCCTTTCGCACCATTCTTCTGCCCGGCCCCCATCGCTGCGCAGTCGCCTTCGTCACCATCGGCTCCGAGTGTCTCACCACCTCCGCCACCGCCCTTAAGCAGCGATGGCTTCTGGCTGACAACTGCTATCGTGTCTCGTAGTCGACGGCAATGTGGACATGCATCAGTGTCAACGAGTGACCGTCCACCGCTATCAGTGTTGATGAGGGCGCGACTCCCCCATGGCCGTCAGCGTTATCCGTCAGTGTCAGCGCCTGTGGCCTTCGTCAACATGTGGCAGTCGCGCCCTCCTTCAGGACGAGCGGCGGCGGCGGCGGCATGCAAGTGTTCCAGGAACGGCGTGGACGCGGGCGCGGGAGGAGCCCTGGGCGGGCGTTCCTTGAATCCGTGATAGCATCGCGCGCAGGTAAACGCCAGGTCCCACTTGCCCCGCTCGCTGCCAGGCCATTTTTGCGCCGCACAAAACCATCGTTAAATTACAGTCTTTTTGTCTTGTGAATTCGCTTAATATGATTACAAACCAGACGACGCCTGACGACTATCAGTCTCACATGCACAGGGATGAGAGAGGGAGGAGTGACAAGGAAGCGGGAGGGAGAGAGGGAGGGACGGGGAGGCGGAGGAGGGGAAACAGCGTATTACAATAATTGAAATTGTGTGTGTGTGTGTGTGTGTGTGTGTGTGTGTGTGTGTGTGTGTGTGTGTGTGTGTGTGTGTGTGTGTGTGTGTGTGTGTGTGTGTGTGTGTGTTTTTGTGTGTGTATGTAGGAATGCGGGGGAGAGGAAGGAAACTCGGGGTGTTTGAGTGGCTTATTTTGAGGTTTGTTCTGGTTAGCGGGCGGGCGGGTGGGCTCGATGGGAGAGTCGGCTTATGTGTGAGGGTGGAGGAGGGGGTTGGGAAACGAGGGGATGCAGAAAGCAGTGGAGCAACGGTGTAGGAGAGAATAAAAAGAGGAGAAATTAATCAGAGAGGCATAGATGTGGTAACATGTCACATGTATCTCCCCCATTTCTCTCTCTCCCTCGCACCCACCCACCCTCCCTTCCTCCCTCTCTCCCCCCTTCCCTCTCTCCCACCCACCCACGTATTGCTGAGTAGAGATGAGGTCCGATTAAGGATGAGGAATGGGGAGGGAGCGGGGGAGAAGATAGGGGGGTAGTCTATCAGTTGGCTTTTTTATCTCTGATCCTCAAAGGAGAACAGGGGATGAATGTTCTTGTTCTTCCTGTTCTTATTTTAAAGACAAGAGTGAACAGGTGACAGTATGGAGTATCGAGGTATTAGTTAAACTTCGTTGTCATACAAACAGGTGATGAAGGAGCGAATGGATATCTTTAGTATCTTTGCTAAGCCAGTGCTTTCGACCATACACTTGCCTGCACAAGGCGGTATCATGCCCACCTTCCCTCCTCGCTATATGAATGAGATCAAGACAGTGTGATGTGACAACATCTCGCACCAGGATATGGCCCAGGAAAATCTGCTGAAGTCTCTCTCTCTCTCTCTCTCTCTCTCTCTCTCTCTCTCTCTCTCTCTCTCTCTCTCTCTCTCTCTCTCTCTCTCTCTCTCTCTCTCTCTCTCTCTCTCTCTCTCTCTCTCTCTCTCTCTCTCTCTCGTTCGCCCGATCTCTTTCTTTCTGTCTTTCACACACAGATATATAGAAACATATTTGCATTTATAATTCATTTATCAATTTATTTAGATTTGTATTTACAGTTTTACTTGCACATACATGAATACTGAAATAGACAACCCCGTTGATATGTGTAACCTATGCAGAAAATAGACTGACAATGAGTAGGTGTATTTTTGTCTTTTGGGATGCTTCACGTTACATAACATAGGTCTTCCAATTTGGGGGTACAGCGGCATAGACGTTTCCCTTGTCATAACCGCATGCTCCGCGCCATGGGCCTCACCTGTTAATTATGTGGTGCCATTGATGTCTCCTGATAGCTACATAGTGCTATGAGTCTTTAGCAGTGTGCCATGCGCCTCTCTTGACAGCGAGCGCGGGTCCCCTTCGGCCCCTTCTGCCGCGTGTGCTGCCGCCCCGCCCCTGGAAGTGGGCATCGCTCAGGGATGTCTCGGCGAGCGGGTGCCGGCTCGGAGGTTCCAGGAACGCGGCGGGTCTGGTATGTGCGGAATTACACCCGCGCGCCGCTTCCCCCGTGGCATACACGCACACTGCTGCCGCTGCATGACTGCATTACGAAGCCCGGTCGGGCGCCTGCGCAAGGTATCCCGAGCGTCATGAGTCGGCCCACCTCCTTGCCCGGCGCTTCTGGGCTGTGCATGATCCTGCGCCCACCGCATGGTCCTCCAGGGTCAGCATCACTCTTGGTTGGGTATGCAGGACGCGACAGCATGTAGCGCGTGAGCTGCGTGCGATGATTTTTCATCTGGTGCATATCCGGTACTTTTTCCTGAAGCTCCTGCTGCTTCTTGCCAGGCAGCCTAATGGGGCTGAGGCTGCACAGGGTTTTATGGCATTAACAGGTTATATGCTGTCTAGGCCGCACAGCTAGAGGATGGCCCAAGGCTTTTACACACGATAGCCTGACACTGCATGCGGGAGCCTCTGCTGGCCACCCTTCCTCGGTCCCGGCGCGGTGGCCTTGGCTCCTTGGTGCGGGCCACGAAGTCGCCGCAGCCGCCTGTCCTTGGTCCCCTGTGACGACTCGCGCTACCCGTGATCCCTCTGGTCCCGTCGCTACGATGCTTGCGACAGGAGCCGCAAGGAAGGCAAGCCCTCTTGGGCTCCGGATAGGGCGCCGCGTGTGTGGCGATCCCGGTTGTCGTGAACGGCGCTTCGGCTGATGAATGGCTTGAGCCCGCTTCCTGGGCGGGCCCGCGGTGAGCGATGCCCTCGTTCCATCATGCCCGGCGCTTGCATAATGCAGATTGATCGGCAGCGGCGTCACTTGGTGCCCCGGCCGCAGCTGCTCTTGCACGAGGGTCTGGCCTCGCGCTGTGCACCAGACGCTGCTTGGTGACCCAGTTGCTGCGCAGCCATTTCGCTCGCCCGCCTGCTTGACCTGCGTTGCGCCAGCTGGCGGCCCAGATGGTGCGCGGCCGTTCGCTGTGGTTTGGTTTCTGCGCCGCTGCCGAGCGGGAGGGGAGGGGGGGGGC
>NC_051386.1:12715852-12723352 GCF_015228065.2 Penaeus monodon | reverse complement strand
AAACAGACAGACAAAGACAGGAAGACAACAACAACAAAATGACAGACACAGACAAAGAAGACAGAAAAGACAGAAGATGACGGTGAAGGAGTGAACTGACTTTCAGTTTGGTTTTGTGTATGCACGGAGCTTGCCAAAAGGGGTATGGCGCTGGGGGGGGGGGGGGTGACGGCCCTCCCAGGTCGCGGCCTAAGAAAGGCAAGAGAGGAATCCGGATGGGCCTCGAACAGCTCGGCCGCGCTTGGCACCGCCTGCTGAGTGCTACCTCAGCAGTGCCAATGGGACTCGCGACGATGGCATTAATCATCGTCGTGACGGTTGTTAAAGAGATTGTAAGGGAAAAGAGGAAGAAAAAGACGAAAGAAAAGGAAAGAGAAGGGAGCATATTGAAGGAAAGAAGGGGGAATGAAGAGGAGGAGAGAGGGAAGGGGTAGAGGGAGATGGTCGGGGGATAGAGGGGGGGGGCGCACATCTGGCCCGGGGTACCCACACTCGTTTTATTTCGCTAACTTCGAAGCAGAGTGGCTTTACAGGGTCTGTTTCCCGCCCGCCTGTTGCCTAGCTGTCTGAGCCTCTTGGCTTGTGCCTTGTTTGTCCCGCCCGGGCCTCGGTTGCCCCCTTCGGTTTTCCATTGCCCACGGACCTCCCTCTCTTCTCTCTCTCTCTCTCTCTCTCTCTCTCTCTCTCTCTCTCCTCTCTTCTCCCCTCCCTTTTCTCTCTCTCTCTCTCTCTTTCTTAATTTTCGTTTTTTTTTCTTATTATAGCGGGAGATTTTTAGTTGTTAGTAAACAAAGGAAATTTTAGTATATATTTCTTATGTTTGGGCTCACATTTATGGAAGAAAATCTGTTTGGTATTCCTCTTTTGACCCTCTTTTACAACTCTTTGTTTTTTTGTTTTTTTTTTACGTGAATCCCCCTTGTTCTTCCGTTGTTATGGCAACGCTTGTATAAAAATTATGCGCGTTTGCTAAACCCCAAGCTTTGGGGGCCGCACCTCTTTCATATGTTTTTTTTTCCCCCTTTATGCAATTCTCTCTCTCTCTCATCACTCACTCACTCCTCATCACTCACTCACTCACTCACTCCTCATCACTCACTCACTCACCACCTCTCCTCTTCTCTCTCTCTCCCTCTCTCTCCTCTCCCCTTCCTCTCTCTTCTCCTCTCTCTCTCATTCACTCCCTCCCTCCCTCCCTCCCTCCCTCCCTTCCTTCATCCCCCTCTCATCTTTTCTCAATCATCGTCTTTAGTCTTCTGTCCTCTCCCTCCCCCCATTCCTCGTCCTCCTACACCTCCTCCTCTCCTCTCCTCTCCTCTCCTCTCCTCTCCTCTCCCTTTCTCCCCCTGTTGAACTTTTCTTCTTACTTCTCCCTTTTCTCTACCTCCTCCTCCTCCTCCTCCTCACTTCCTACCTCCTCATCATCTCCTCATCTCCTCTTCCTCCGTTTCCTCCTCCTGCTGCTCCTCCTCCTCTTTTTCTTCTTCCCTTTCCCCCCTTTTTTCCCCCCATCTCCTGCCCCATTCCCCCCCCCCGGGGCCCCGAGAGTGGCTGCAGACCCTTATTAGCTGCCTTCCCGAGGGTTTCGGTCTCGGTGGTGTGGCCGCTACTTGCTGTCGACGCCCTCCTCGCGCACGCGGCGCTTGGCCTGTATATAATATGATTTCGGTTTGTATTGGGTTCCCCAAATCGGCCCAGGGCTTCATCCCCTCTCCCCCCCTTTCCCTCACCCCCTCCCTAGTATATTCCCGAACCTCACGCACTCCGACGTAATTTTCTCTCCTCTGTCTCTCGCTTTCTTCTTTTTTCGCTTTTCACCTTTTTCACATATCACTTTCTACGTTTCCACTGTTTCCTGCTGCGTGTCGTTCTCTCTTCGCCACTCTCCGTCTGCCCCTTTCACTCTTAAATTTTCTTCCTATCATTATTCGTCTTTATCGGCCTTACCGTATCCTCATTAACAACAAACAGCAAAAAAACAAACAAGACATCCTCCTACTACCGATCCTTTGCGTTTGTTGCACTCTTCTCGGTTTGCATGCATGGTGACCAGAATTATAATCAGTTGCATTCCATGATCACATTGCTTAAAAATTTTTTGTTTATTGTTTTATTTTTTGTTTTTTTTTTCATTTTTTTTTTAACCTTTTTATCGCCTCGTTGGTCATCCTACCCTACCCCAACATCTTCCCCGAACCTGCTCTGCCCCGCTCCGGGGAGCGGGGTAGAGCTTTCAAGTTCAGCTTCCTCACGCCCGCAGATAGTGAGCTCCATTGGGGGATAGGCGGGGTGGGGTGGGGGGGATCCCGGCGCCGTTACGTACGAGGGATTCTCTCTCTCTCTCTCTCTCTCTCTCTCTCTCTCTCTCTCTCCTCTCCTCCTTCTCTCTCTCCTTCTCTCTCTTCTCTCTCTCCCCTCTCTCTTTTCTCTCTCTCTCTCTTCCTTCTTCCCCTCTCTCTCTGCGTTTTGTTTTCTTCTCGTTTTCCTCTCTTCCACTTACTCCGTCTCTCCCTCTTCTTCACTTCATCATCCTTTCTTTCTTCGTTTGTTTGTTCATTTGATGTTTATTTAGAGAACGCATTTTATTTATTTCCGTTTTTTTTTTTTTCAAGTAAAAGGCAAACTGTACAAGGCAGTACGAAAGCACACAAGCAAGTAAAAAGGCAGGCAGGCAGGGGGAATGAGACAGCGAGATCGGTCTGGAGCTGAACAGATCAGATTCGCGCTATTGAGTGGGGCGACCGAGGTAGGAGTAATTTCGGTATGGAATGGGGAGGGAGAGGAGGATGGGGAAAGAGAGAAGAAGGGAGGGGGTGAAAGGGAGAAGGGGGTTTACGAGAATTGGAAAGAGAGCGGTGGAGGAAGAAGAAGGGGGGAGAGAGAGAGAGAAGAGAGAGAGAGAAGGGAGAGAGAGAGAGAAGAGAGAGAGAGAGAGAGAGGGGGTATAAAAAGATGGGAGCATAGGGGAGTTATACAGACGAGAACGAAAGGAGAGAGTGCGATGTAAAACTCCGTTTTGTATTGTTTGGGTTTGGGCCCAAAATTTTTCAGGGAAAAAAGCGATGACGGGAAAAGGGGCTAATCTGCAGACATAGTAGGCCGCGCGCCCCCCTAAAGGGCCTTTTGGGGCCCCCCCCCCCCCCCCCCCTCGGAAAAAAGGAAACTCGGCTCCAAATCTAATGACATAAAAGCATCACGTCACTCATGCTTTCTCGGTGGGGCGCGCGCGGCGGGGGGCGGTCCCCGAACATTGACACGGGGAGCCATGAAGTTCTCGCTGAAACGCCGCGGGGCCCCCACGCGCCGAGCAGGGCCGCCCGCGCTTTCGCCGTGAAAAGAAAAAAAAGAAAAAAGAAAACGGGGACACGTCAGCCTCGTCTGCCTCGTCTGGAGTTGCTGAGGAGGGGCGGATAGAGTAGCGGTGCCGAGGTTTTCGTGGCACGGCGACTACTTTTTGCAGCGCCGCGCAGATGTGTTCCGCGGCGATGGGTGGGGGTTGGGAGGGTGGGAGTCGGGGGCTCCCGTGATTCCTTTCTCGCTGGCGAGGAGGCCTACAGGTGCCGGGCGAGCGACAGGCTGCAAAACGGCCCCTTTGTTTACTGAGTGGAGTGGAGGGCCAACCTGCTGGAAGTTCCCCTCAGCACAGACCGGCGGTCTGGGGCGGTCGTTTCAAGGAACAGAGGCCTTGGGCAGTCCAAGGCGGCTGTTGTGTGCGTTGCTGGCACTCTGGCAGGGCTAGCCGGCTGTTTTCCAAAGCTAGAAAGCATGGTTTACCCGACAAGAATGATACTATGAGCGTCGTTGTGAATACAGATGCTCAATAATCGCGTCTGTCATTAAGCACAAAAGTGAGCTTTTTATGCTAATACAGCTCCGTACGCGGACAAAAAAATGTACCATACATGCCAGGAGTGATACGGTAATGCGGTCCCGGCAGCGCGGATAAAAAAGCAAGAAGCGCCGCGCTGCCCCCGTGGAACAATAAAAGGCAGCCTATAAAAGCCCGGTTGCCGTTTCTTGCAATGCGTTCAGGTATGGCAGGAAGGGGGGGGGGGGAGGGGACGCGGGGGCCGGACGCGAGAGTCATGGCACGCTAAGCGGTCAACAGACGCCGCCGAGTGTTGTTAAACGAACCTCTGACCGATATGCCAGGGATCACGTGAGTTCATAAAGCGCTCGCGTTGGGCTGTGGCGATTACCCTCTCCCCCGGCCGCCGCGCAGGCCAGGAATGTCACTTGTCCTGCCGAGTTTTCTTCGTCATTCCCAGTATTTTGTCCGTCCGTCCCCGGCTCTGTCCCCCTCCCCCTCGTGAGTCACGAATCGCAAGCCCTATCCCGGGATCCGCATGTTAATAGACAGACACAGACAAGCTATGGGCAGCAGGATGGGGTGAGTGTGACGGCCCGCCCGTACAGTGGCTGGCCTTGTAGATATTATGGAGATGTGGGGCTAATGCGGTTTTGTCTGGATGGGCGGGGCAGATATGGGCGAGTGGAAGGGTTATATGCTGGTTTATGTAGGAATGATCACTACATTGTGGGACTGTCCCAGGGCGTCGGTGGCTTTCCCGCCCCCGTGGCCGTTCCCGGGAGGAGCGCTTGCCATATATTGCTGTTTTTGCCCCTTCGCATTGCCCTGGCGGGCTGCCTGCGATCGGGCAGGTGCGAGATCACGCCGCCATCTCCTTCGCCGGCCGGACGGTTCCTAACTTGACGGCGAGTGTTTGGAAAAAAATGTATGCGTTGCTAGTGACCATTTACACCACCCTTATGGGCGTGTTCGTACCCATAGGTGCGAGAGAGCGGGTGGTGGGTATGGGGAGAGGGTGGCAGGGGGAGGGTAAAGGAGAGGGGTTATGGAGATGGGGGTTTGGAGAGGGTGTAGGGGAGGGAGGAGGGGGGTTGGGGTAGATGGTATGGAGATGGGGATTGGGGCAGAGTGTAGGGGAGATGGGGGCACGGACGGATGGACAGGGAGTGGGGCATCTCCAGACAAGGTGGACGGGGTATGGGAGGGATCACTTCGGGGTCATCTGGCGAAGAGCGACCCTAACAATTTGAAGGTTGCTCAGTCGCGGTTACTCTGCGTCAGGCGTCGGTGTGTTAGGGCGGAGGCGGAGGCGAGTCGCTCGGCCTGTCGGTGTAGGCCAGTCTTTCGGTGCAGCGTCGGTGGACACAGAGTCTCGGTTGCCACACTCGCTTCGGACGGCGCCGCCGCGCTCGCATCCTGCCACGGTAAGCGACGGGCGCGGGACACGGCCCTGCGCCCCTTCTCTGCTGCGCCTACTGCCTCGCCGCCCGCTCATTCTTGCCGTCATCAGCTGCATCACTGCAGTATTTTTCATCTTTTTTTTTCTAAAATGTAGTGTGTACGAGTAGGGAAACATGGGGTGGGGGTGGCGAGAAGAGGAAAGAGGGAAGATGATCAGCACTCTGACTCGTCTTGAGATTGATGGAAATGCCCCTTCACACACGCACATGCGCGCGCACATACGCATGTGCGCCCACACACACGCACGCACGCACGAACACACATATATACATAAACACACAAACAAACACGGACACACGCGCGCACACACACACGAACATGCATACAAACAAACAAACAAACACACACACACACACAACACACACACACACACACACACACACACACACACACACACACACACACACACACACACACACACACACACACACACACACACACACACACACACACACACACACACACACACACACACATTCATTTTTGCTATTTTTTAACCAACTGTCACTCTGACGCCAGTATTCACCAGTATGCATGAACAGCCACTGACACTAAAATTTACGCGGCCCTCATTGCATGCAACGAAATCTTCGCAAGAGGACATTTAGCTCGTTTTGTTGCTGTTCTTCGTATTCTTCTTGTTCCTCTTCTTTTATTTCTTGTTCTCCTCCTCCTCCTCCTCCTCCTCCTCCTCCTCCTCCTCCTCCTCCTCCTCCTCTCCTCTCTCTCACTTTCTCTCTACCTCGCTCCCTCCTTCCCACCCACCCTCCCTCCACCATCCCTCCCTCCCTTCCTCTCTCCTCTCCTCTCCCCCTCTCTCCCTCCTCCTCCTCTCCTCTCCTCTCCTCTCCACCCCTCCCCTCCCCTCTCCACCCCTCCCATCCCCTCCCCTCCCTTCCCCTCCCACCCCTTCCGTGCTACGCCGCCGATCGCCGCTACGGTCAGCTGGCGCCCAGGTGATGACCGCCCTCTGGCCGGCGCGTGAAGAGATGATGTATTGGTGTTATTAGTGCTGGTGTAGTTACTGTTGGTGTTGTAGTAGCAGTAGTAATAGTGGGAGTAAATGCAGTTATTATTGATTTTATAATTGGCTGTATTGCGGTTGAAATTTTCTCTGCGCGGTTATTATTTTATTCGGTTTTTATTATTGTTGTAGCTGTTATCATTGTTATTGTTGTTTGTTATTATTATTATTATTATTATTATATATTATTATTATTATTATTATTATTATTATTATTATTACTGTTATCATTGTTGCATTTATTACCATCAGACAACATAGTCTTTGTTGGTTATTTTTAGAGAGACTCTCCTTGAATGTTGTCTAATTGTTCTCTTTTTTTCTTTTTAGGTTCGTTCTTTGCGGTTTCCCATTGTCTGTTCGTGAGTATTGCCAGTGTCTACTCTGTGTGTGTGTGTCTGTGGCTGTGTCTGTCTGTCTGGCTGGCTGCAAGAGAGGGAGGGAGGGAGGTAGAGAGAGGGAGGTGGAGAGGGAGAGGGAGTAGAGAGAGGGAGAGAGAGAGAGAGGAGAGAGAGTAGGGAGAGAGAGAGGAGGAGAGGGAGAGGGAGAGGAGGAGAGGGAGAGAGAGGGAGAGAGAGAGAGAGAGAGAGGGAGAGAGAGAGGGAGAGGAGAGAGGGAGGGAGGGAGAGAGAGAGAGGGAGGAGAGAGAGAGGGAGAGAGAGAGAGGGAGAGAGAGAGGGAGGGAGAGAGAGAGGGAGGGAGAGAAGAGGGGAGAGAGAGAAGGGAGAGAGAGAGGGAGAGAGAGGAGAGGAAGAGAGGGGAGAAGAGAGAGAGGAGAGGAGAGAGAGAGAGAGAGAGAGAGAGAGAGAGAGAGAGAGTACGAAGGTGTAGGTATGTGATTATTTGGGTGACGAGTGTAATGAGCATATGCTAAGCACCGGCCGGCGGGTGTCTACGTGCGTCGACACACATGGGCGCCTCGTGATGAATAATTTATCCTCCTCTGCTTTGGGAGGTCAGCCTCACCCTCCCGCCGCCGCCGCCGCCGCCGCTTACGTCACTCGCATCGTAGAGGTCAAAGGTCAGACGGTATGACGTCACAGCCATCTATCAGACTCGGAGGTGGTCCCTTATCAGTGCACAAACAGGATGAGAACCTGTTTCTCTCTCTCTCTCTCTCTCTCTCTCTCTCTCTCTCTTCTCTCTCTCTCTCTCTCTCTCTCTCTTCTTTCTCTCCTCTCTTCTCCTTTCTCCTCCCTCATCT
>NC_051386.1:12701871-12715752 GCF_015228065.2 Penaeus monodon | reverse complement strand
TCCCCCCTCTCCCCTCCCCTCTCTCTCCTCTTTTCTTCCCCCCTCTCCCTCTCTCTCCCTCTCTCTCTCCCCCTTCTCTCTTCTCCTTATTGTCTTCTGCAGTGTATTTACCCCTCACGCAACGCACACCAGCGCACGCACATACACACACCCCCGACATACAACACCCCACCACTACCACACACGCACGAATACAACACCACGCACATAACACACGCACGCACATACCCCACGCCCGCACTAACACACGCACGCCATACACACACCCCCGCCATACACACACGCACCACAGCCGACACACACAAACCAACACACCACACACACACACACAACACAACACACCCCAACACACACACACAAACCACACACAAACCACACACACATCCAACACACACCAGCCGGCCACACCAACCACACCCCCACACAACACCCCAACACGGCGCCACATACACACACTCGCACACACACTCGCGCGTACACACAACCGCGCGTCACACAAACACGCCTACCCCACCACACGCGTCCCACACCACACCTTCCCACAACAAACCGTACACACACACCACGGTACACCACACACAGATACACACACAAAGCGTACACACACCACACTACACACACACAACGCCACACACAACCACGCACGCACGCACCACGCACACACCAACACCCAACACAACACACGCACCCCAACCCCACACACACACACACACACACACACACACCACCACCACAAAACCACACACACACACACAACACACACACACAATACACACACACCACATACCCCCCAAACACATAAAACATACACAACATAAATCACAATATAACATATCTTTTGAACATACAAAAATACATACATACTACATACATACATAATTATACATATACATATAAATCATACACACAACACCAACCACAACACACACACACACACCCCAACACACACACACACACACACTTTATATTAAATATTATATAAAATATATATATATATATATATATTATATAATATTTGTATATATACACATATGTATATATACATATATACAGATACAGTTTATATGTATATATACATACATAAATTTTTATATAGTATGTGAAATGTGTAGATATTTATATTCTAAAATATACTTAGATTTTAAATTACACATATAAAAATATATAATACATATGTGCGTGTGTGTGTATGTATGTAGGTATGAGATGTCTTTGAAACTTTTATAAAATTTCTACATATTTTTGTAAATTGTAATAGGTCTTACCAACAATATATTTAAGTTACCCCGCAATACGTTTTCTATGTACACACGTGTCCTACCGGCAAATATATAAGTTAAACACATCTCTCCCATACAAGATTTTGATTAAAGAAGTAGTAATATAAAGAATTCGTATAATTAACATTTGCCTTAAGGTATTGTGAAGATTCAAGTTTACTAAGTTAGCGGCGAACATGTGATTACCCAAACCGATTTATTGTGTTAGTAAAATAATTATATATATAATATATTATATATTATATATATTATATATAATAATTTATATATTATATATATTAATATTAAAATATAAAGTAATAATTAATATATATATAATTTATATATTATTATATAAATGTAAATTTTGTGTGTGTGTGTGTGGTGTTCTTTGGTGTGTTGTTTGTGTGTGTGGTGTTGGGGGGTGTGGTGGTGTGTGTGTGTGTGGTGTGGGATGTGTGTAGTGTTAGTATTATGTATGTAGTTGTATGTATGTATGTAAATAAAATTTATAATATAATATTATAAAAAATATATTATATACACCTTTATATATAATATAATATATATATTAATATAAATATATTATATATAATAATATAAATTAATATAATATATAATAAATAATATTATAAAAATATTATATATATATATTATATATATAAAATATTATTTATATAATATAATATATATTATTTTATATATTATTAAAATATATATAATGTGTATTATATGTATATATATATATGGTATAATAGTATATATAATGTAGTACACCACATAAATATACATATTTATAATAAATATATATTTTATATTATATAATATATATAATAATATAATATTTTATAGTTTATATATATTAAATAATATATATTATATATAATAATTAAAATGTATTATTAATGATATAAATATTTAAAAATATATATATGTATATTATTTATGTAATATAAAATATATTATAAAAATATAATAATATAAAATATAATATTATATAATATATTAAGTTATATATATGTTTTTTAATATAAATATATATATATATGTATAAAAATAATTAATTAAATATATATAATATAAAAAAAAATAGTATTATATATGTGTGGGGGTGTGTGTGTGTGTGTGTGTGTGTGTGTGTGGTGTGTGTTGTGTGGTGGTGTGTGTGTGTGTGTGTGTGTGTGTGCATATAATTAATAATATTTAGTGTGTTATATAATATATATATTATATATAATAATATAATTTTAAATTATTATGTAAAAAAGAGTATAAATTCATAATATTTATAGTCCTTGTGGGACGGGGCACTTGAAAGAAAAAAGATATGCTATATATATTTCTTCTTCTTCTTCTTCTTTTTTTTTCTTTTTATACAGCCCTTCATTTCCCCGCCGGGGGCAAGCCTTCTCAATTCATTACTGAGAGGAATAGGCAGTGCCACCCTTGCCATTGGATGCCCTTCCTAATCAACTGCGGTTTGTGCCACGCTTTTCCCCCCCCACACATGCGTTCGCCTCAAAACGATATTTTTTTTCTAGGGGGGAAAAAGAGGTGAAGTTCCTTGCCCAAAGGGAACAACGTGCGGCGGGGACCGAACCCCCCGAACTCAGAGCTGTCGTGACAGCTTTGGCCAATGCTCTAACCATTGGCCCCCGCCGCCCCCAATATATATATATATATATAAATATATTATATATATATATATATATATATAATATAATAAAATATATATAAATTTAATTACTAAATATTTAAATTTAAAATTTTATATGTTGTATATATTTTTATTGATAATAATATATATACATATAAATACATATATTATCAAAATTATATATACAATTTTTATATACATTATATAACATATTAATATACAATATATATACATAATCAATATTATACAAATATAACCCTAATATATACATTAATACATATATATAAAATATATATACTATATAAATTTTAATAAATTATTTTTAAAATATATATAATATTAAATAATTATAAATTTTAAAATAATATAATATTTTTATAAATATTATATATTTTTAATAATATATATATTTATAATTTAAAATTTTGGGGTGTTGTAATATTATGAGGTCTTTTTTGGTCCCTGTTTCTTCTGTAAGAGATGTCCATGGTTTGATTTTGATGTTAATATCATTGAGAGGTTTTCTTACTGGTTGATATTGTTGTTGTTTTTTAATTTACTTTATCCTGGTGTATCACTTTGTATCCACTTTTTTGGGCCAGTTTATATTGTGATGTTTGGTTATTCATGTTACATATGATAAATGTATTCCTCATTTATGGCATATATATATATATATATATATATATATATATATATATATATATATATATATATATATATATATATATATATATATATATTTTGTGGACCTCACCAGTTTTTATTCTTCCCCTTTCTCCTCATGGAGGATTTTTCCAAAACAGTTGTAATGGTAAACTGGAGCTGAAAATTCATTGATCTTGTGTCTCCCTTTCCAGGTATGATCCCAACGTCCCCCAGCCCACCTTTGGATGCCCAGCCCGTGACATACTGCGAGCCCGCCTTCTGGTGTTCCATATCGTACTATGAGCTCAATTCACGTGTTGGGGAGACCTTCCACGCGTCACAGCCCTCTCTCACAGTGGATGGATTCACAGGTGAGAGCCATTGTAGGAAGGCCATTTTTGTGACTTCAGGTTTTTTTTTTTTTTTTTTTTTTTTTTTTTTTTTTTTTTTCTCCTCTCTCTCTCTCTCTCTCTCTCTCTCTCTCTCTCTCTCTCTCTCTCTCTCTCTCTCTCTCTCTCTCTCTCTCTCTCTCTCTCTCTCTCTCTTTCCCTTTTTCCTCCATCTTAAATTTTTCCCATTCTTCTTTCTGTTAGTTGTCCTTTGAATCTCTTTTCAAACTTCCCATCTAGATGCTATGCCTCCTCTGCCTCTCTTAACCATTCCTTCCATTGCACAGTTTTACTCTCTCTGCTTATAGTAGCTCACATGTCAGAGCACATGGGCCATGTTCTGATCATTGCCAGCCATGGCCACTCTCTTTTTTCCAGTTTGATTGGACAGGAATACCAGAATGGATTTAGTCATTAGACTATGGTATAAGACATAACTCCCCTACTAGTCACAGAACACTGAATGCACAGTTCATTGTTATGCCTTACCCCGGTCTACTTATTTTTCTACCCTTTCAGTTAATTTTTCTCTTGTATTTACTTTTCCTACATTCATCTCGTGTTATTTCCCTCCACCCCTCTCTTACCTCCTACCCATCTATGTTCACACATTGTAAGATTTCTTTTCACTCAATACTCTATTTTTTTCATTTTTTCACTATGATTTCCTTCTCTCTCTATCACCAGCACATTACATTTTAGACATTGCTTCAGGAATAAATAAGCACCTTAGTTTCTCAGTTTTTAAGAAGATAAATATATAATAAGATTTTAGCAAAAGTGGTGCAGTGGCTATTTTTAAAACCACACTCAGAATTACCATGTTTAGTGAACTAGACACATGTGTAGTATGGTAATAATTTTTTTTTTTTCCTGGAGGAGTTTTAAGTGTTAGCAAATTATGGAGAGGGAGAGGAGTTGCTGAAGCTAAAGCTCCTTCAAGCAAAGTTCTAAAGTTTTAAAATCTTTTTTGTCCATAATTCTACTAAGAAGCAGATGGACCTTGTGAACCTGTCAGGCACACTTGCACAATACCTTCAATTATGTGGATAAGACTCTGCATTATTGTAGTTTATTGATTGCCTGCAAGGATGATGCTTTGTCACTAAAGTATAGGATGAAGTCATGCAAGATGAAAAATGAACTTTTCCCAACCAAAAAAAAGGCTGGAGGTTGTGGGATTTTTAGCCATGATTACTTTTTTTCTTTTTCGTTCCCTTCACCCATGCTATTTTTACTGTCTCCCCCCCACCCTCACACATGCAGGTATGCATGCACATGCACGGAAAAACACACACAAAAATACGCACACACAAAAACACACACACACACACACACACACACACACACACACACACACACACACACACACACAAAGCACACACACAACAAGGCACACACACACACACATTCACACACACACACACACACACACACACACACACACACACACACAGACATACACAGACATACACATGCATGCACACGAACACGGATGCACAGCATGCACACGCACACGCAAGCACACACACACACACACACACACACACACAAAGACACACACACACACACAAAGACACACACACCCACACACCCACACAAAGACACACACACCCACACACCCACACAAAGACACACACACCACACACACACACACACACACACACACACACACACACACACACACACACACACACACAACACACCCACACAAAGACACACACACCCACACAAAGACACACACACACACACACACACGCACACACACACGCACACACACACACGCACACACACACATACACATACACATACACACACAGGCATACACATACACACACAGGCATACACATACACATACACACACACATACACACACACATACACACACACATACACACACACACACACACACACACACACACACACACACACACACACACACACACACACACACAGAGTAAGCATTTGTTTTAAACACATTTTATTCCATTGACAGATCCTAGTAACAGTGAACGATTCTGCCTTGGCCTTCTGTCCAATGTGAACCGAAACCCAGTGGTAGAACAGACACGACGTCACATTGGGAAGGGCGTCCGACTATATTACATCGGTGGGGAGGTCTTTGCCGAGTGCCTCTCTGATTCCTCAATCTTTGTCCAGAGTCCAAATGTAATCAACGTTATGGGTGGCACCCAGCCACTGTGGTCAAGATCCCTCCTGGTAAGAACTAGAAGCAATGTTTTATAATTTTGCCCTTTTTTTTTTTTTTTTTTTTTTTTTTTTTTTTTTTTTTTTTTTGTGACAGTTTTATTAGTAATATATATATTTTTACAAAGTGTGTGTGTGTGTGTGTTTGTGTGTGTGTGTGTGTGTGTGTGTGTGTGTGTGTGTGTGTGTGTGTGTGTGTGTGTGTGTGTGTGTGTGTGTGTGTGTGTGTGTGTGTGTGTGCATTAATGCGCATGCTTATGTATATGTATATGTTCTTTTAATATTTCCAGGCTGCAATTTGAAAATCTTCAACAATCAGGAGTTTGCCCACCAGTTAGCTCAGAGTGTGAGCCAAGGTTTTGAGGCAGTGTATCAGCTGACCCGCATGTGCACCATACGCATCTCCTTTGTCAAGGGATGGGGGGCACAATACAGGTGAGACTGGGAGACTTACTACTAACATTAAAGTGAAGGCACAGGCCTTATCAAACTTTGTAGTTATTTGATAGTTTGGAAATGGAGACTACTGGAGTTTACCCATTGTTCAAAATAAAGTTGGCTTTTGGTATCCACTGGGTTTTAGTTCCAGAACCAGGAAGCTCTGTACAGATACCAAAATTCCTTGGATGTTCAAGGCCCATGTATATACTAATGTAATATTTGCATATGTCCTGTGCACATTTATACCTTATGTTACCTCAAGATTACTTACAATAAGTAAACTAATGTTGATTCTCTGTATATAATTGTTATTATATACAGACATGGTCTGTATGTTTGGCATAGGCAGCCATCACAATCCAACTCCATAGTACACAACAGCATAACTGTTACTTTCTCTCAACAGTTACATATTGCTTTCATTCAATGATCTCAAGGAAAGATATGGCAAATAAAGCACACAGTATTGCAACTGCAAGTATATATAGGAAGAAAATGATATATTGAGAAAATTTAATTCATTCCCAAGAGCTGGAGACTACAGCAGGATATGGTTAAGCATCATTTCATTTCAGAGATTTAACTTTCAAAGTTTTTTTTTTTGTTTGTTTCTTCCAATCCATGGCTGATTGAAACCACATATACAAAAGACTTTCTGTATTGAATATCTTTGTGTCAGTTTCCATAATGTAGCTCTTCAGTTTATTTCAGTTTGTCCTACTTTATTACCAAAGAACATTGCTATACAAATTATCAAGTTGATAGAATATAAAGCATGTTATTGAGTAAAGAATACTACACCATTGCTTTGTTTTATGAATTTTGTTTACACATAGATGTTTCATAAGCATTTAGTCATCAAGGAGTCAGTCAATAGGCCTAACCAACCTCACCTGATTTTCCCATTCCATTTATTATTGTTACTATCATTATAATTATTACCAAGAACATTATGATCATTCTAATGTTATGACAATTAAAATTAAAACAAAAAGTTTTCCAGAGATCAAGGAAAAGTGTAAACAGGTGAGATCAGATATGACTTGTAATAAACTCCTTCTTGACCAAGCACTTGCAGAGCCATCTATATTCTACACAAAATTAATAGACTAACATGTAAGCAGGTCAAGTTTGGTCATCTGGCTTTATCTGACTCAAGGCAGTGATTATTCCATGTTAGGCAGTTACATGAGCCTGACCTAGTGTTCTTTGGCCAGATTCCAGATTTTTTTTTTGCTAGCAGTCTCAACAAATAGTCTGTGTTAAGCATTATTAGGCACCATTAAAGTCACTGATGCCTGCATTGACACTTCAAGCCTGTCTGGGGGACTGTCATTGTAGTGGAACGAAAATTTTGTCAAAGGGCCCAAAAAGGCAGGCCCTTTCACCATCCCAACCCCCGCCCCAAAATACCCAAAAAAAACAAAAAAATAAACGGGTTAAAAACTTTTTTTCCCCTCAACAAGGGTTTTAAAAAAATTTAATTTGGTTTTTTTTTTTCCCAATTTTCCAATTTAAAAAAAAAAAAAAAAAAAAAAAAAAAAAAAAAAAAAAAAAAAAAAAAAAAAAAAAAAAAAAAAAAAAAAAAATTTTTTTTTTTTTTTTTTTTTTTTTTTTTTTTTTTTTTTTTTTTTTTTTTTTTTTTTTTTTTTTTTTTTTTTTTTTTTTTTTTTTTAAAGGGGAAAGATTTTTCCAAAATTAAAGCACACGGGTATTTGGCACGGGCTTTATTATAAGGGGTGATTATTAAAATTTAAACACCCCCAAGACCCGGGAAACCTACCCCGGATTGGTTTTTTTTTTCCAGAATTTAACAAATTTGTTTTTTCTTTTTTCCCCAAAATCCATGCTGATTAAAACCACTTAAAAAAGCTTTCTGTATTGTTCTTTGTGTGGCCAAAGGGGAGTTTCAGTTTATTTCGGGGGTTTTTCCTTTTTTTATTAAACCAAAAAAATTTGGTTTCCATTTTTATGGGGTTTTGCTTTTAAAAATTGGGTAAAGAAACTCCCTTTGTTTTTTTTTGAATTTTTTTTTTAAAAATTTTTCCATAGGAATTTTAGGATATCGGATCAGAAAGGGGGGTTAAAAGATTTTTTTTTTAATTGTTTTTCTTTAAAATTATTCCAGTTTTTTTTATTAAATTTTTTTGGGACAAAAAAATTAAAAAAATTTTAAAGGGGATAAGGAAAAAAACCGGGTTTTGGAAAGATTAGAATTTTTTGGTTAGAAAAGGGGAAAAATTTTTTTAAAAATTAATAGCCAAGGGGGCCCGCAGGAAATTTTCCTTTGGTTTTAAAAATTTATCAAATGAATTTGGGTTAGCCTTAAAACCCCTAAAAAGTAAAATAGCTTTGGAAAATTTTTTTTTGGGCCCTAAAAAATTTTGGGTTTTTGGGCAAAGGGCAAAAAAAAAGAAAAGGTTATTGCATTCACCTTTGGGGGACTGTTTTTGGTTAAGGGGAACAAAAGGGAAAGGGCATTTTTTGGAAATGGGGTTTTTGGGAGGGAAAGCCCCACCTTTGGGGAAAAAGGGGTTTCTTTTTGGGGTTTTCAAAAATTTCTGGAAGAAGAGAATTTTTTGAAAGGGAAAAATTTTTGGAACTTTTTGGAAGCGTTGAGTGGGTTAAGGAAGGAAAAGTTTTTTTCAAAAAGGGTTGCATTGTTTTTTTTTTTTTAAATTTAATTTTATAAATTTTTCTTTTGGTTTTGGCCAAAAACCGGTTTTTGAAGAAAAAAAAAATTTAAATAAATACCCAAGGGGCCCCAAAAATTTTTAAAATTTTAAAAATTTTTTCCAAAATTTCCTTTAAAAACCCAAAAATTTGAAATAAAAAATAAAAGGGGAAAATTTGGGGGGAAAAAGGGAAGGGGGAAAAAAAAAAAAAAGAAATATATATAAAATAATTTTGGGAAAAATAATTTAAAATATATTATTAAAAAAAATTTTTAAGTAAAAATAGGTTTTTAAAATTTTAATGTTTAAAAAAAATTTTTTTAAAAAATAATTTTTATTATTAAGGTAATTAAAAAATTTTTTTATTTTTTTTATTTTTATTATTTTAAAAAATTAAAATTATAATTTTATATTTATCAATATTTAAATAAAAAAAAAATTTAATAAATATAAATAATTATTTTTTTAATTTTAAATTATTTAAAATTTTTAAATAATTATTTATAAAAAATAATATAAATTTCCTAAAAAAATAAATAGAATATTAAATATATCTAATTTTAAATTTATATTTTTATATATATATATATATATATTAATATATAATAAAATATATTTTTAATTATTAAATATATAATTTTATTTTATATATAAAATTATAGATATATTTTTTTTAATTTATTTTTTAATATTAATAATATATATTTTTTTTATTTTAAATTTTTATATTATTTTAATTTTAATATAAATAAAATATTTTAATTAATATAGATTATATAATTTATAATATATTATTTTATATATATTATTTTAAAATATATATAATATATAAAAATATATATATATTTATATATATATTTTAAAATTATATATTATATATATTTTTTAAAATTTTTATATTTTACTTTTTATATTATTATATTTTATTTTAAAAATCATATAATATATTTTATATATAATATATATATATAAATATATTATTTTAAATAAATTATTATATTTTATAATATTTTATTATATTTATATATATTTATAAAAATTTTATTTATCTATAAAATTAAAATATATTTTTATATATATATATTTTTTATATTAAAATATATTTATATATATAAAATTTTTTAATATTATATATATTTTTTAAAATTTATAATATATAAAATCTATATATAAAATATTTATATAAAAATTTTTTTTCTTATTATTTTTTTTAAAATATATATATTTTAAAATATTCTATTATAATATTATTTTACTAATATTTTTTTAAATATAAAATATTTTATTTTTATATAAAATATATATATTTTATTTATATATTATATATATATATATTTATTATATATTATATTTTTTATATAAATATATATATATTATTTTTTTAAAATTTAAATATTATATATATTGTATATTTTATTTATATATATTTATTAATTTATATTTTTAAAATATTTTTTTATGTAAATTTTTTTATTATTTAAAATATTTATTTAATCTATTATAAAATTTTTATAATTTTTTTAATATTTAAAATAATATTATTACTATTATATATATATATATATTTATTTTATTTATATATATTTTATTTTTAAAATTTTAATACCCATATTTTTAAATTTTTTAAAAAAATTTTTAAAAATTTTTCATTTTTAATGTATATATATTATTATTTTATTTTAAATTTTATATAATATTTTATATTTTTATATTTTAATATAAAAATATATATATATATATTTTATAGGGTTATATTTTATATTTTTATATGTATATATGATATATATTTTATAATATATATATTTTTATTTTGAAAATATCTTATTTTTTTTAAATACTATATATTTTTTATCTTTATCTATAAAATTTTATAAAATTCTCTTTTTAATTTTATAAAAATAAAATTTTTCTATATGTATATATTATTTATTTTACCCTTTATATTTATATATATCTTTTAAAATTATTTTTTCCCTATTGTTTTCTCTTATCTTCTATATCCCCATATATATTTATCTATATTTTTTCTATCTGGATATATATTATATTATTTTATTCTATATTTTATTTTAAAATTTTATACTATTCTATTTTTTTATATTTATATTTTATAATTATATATAAAATATATTTATCTATTAAAATATTTTATATATCATATTTATCTATTTCTATATTATATTCTAAAAACATTTTAAGTTTTAATATATATATGTTTTTTTAATTATATATATTTATATATGTATATATATCTTATATTTTTTATATATGTTATATTTTTAATATTTTATATGTATAATATATTTATATCTGTTTCTATAAATTAAAATTTTATATATGTAATATTTTATATTTTATATCCTGTATATTATATAATATTTATTTTTTTTTTCCCGGTAGGTTTATGTTTTGGCCCCCGGGGCCCACACAGGGGATATTTAAATTGTTTTTTTTCATGTTGTCATGATTTTGGGAGTGAGTACGTGGTAGGGTCCCCATTTCCCTTTTTAAAACGGAGAGTGCCGGGGGTACCTTTTTAGGTAATCATTTTTCCCATTTACCCGGGGCCCTTGGGGCCACACTTGACTTGGCTGGCTTTGGCCACCCAGTGGCTATTTTAGGCAATAAAGGGTAAATTCTTTCCCCAAGGGGAAACCCAACGGGGTGGTGGGTGACCCTTTTCCCCCGAATTCAGACTGCCGTCCCTCACAGGCTTGATCCAACGCTCTAACCATTCAGCCACCCCCGGCCTTGACGATCATGGGGTTCCCTGATTTTTTTCTTAGCAATTTAGAGCGGTGGGTTTTCCATTTCCCCTTTCCCCCCATTTTTCCCCCCCCCCCCCGGGCCCCTCTCCCATTTACCCGGGACTGGGGGGCTTTAGCTGGCTTGGCCCCCCCAATTGCTAGTAGGGGAATCGAGGTTAAATTTTCCTTTTCCCAAAAAACAGCCGCCGGGCCAGTGACTCGAACCCTCAACTCAGAAATTTCCGTCGTGACAGCTTGAGTTCCCCCCTCTAACCATCGGCCCCCGCGGCCCCCCTGTATAATAATATATATATATATATATATATATATATATATTTTATATATATATATTATATAATATATATTATTTTATATGTATTATTTATTTTTTTTATATATTTGTATATTATATATTTTATATATGTTGTTTTATATAAATTTTTTTTAATTGGGATATATATGTATAAAATTTATATATTTTTATTTTTATATTTTATTAAAATAATAATGTATATTTTATATAAGTATATTTGTATATATTTATATATGTATAATGATATATGTATATATGTAAATATATATTATTAAAATAAGGGTTTTATATATATATATTATATATATATATATTTATATATGTATATAAATATATTTTTATATGTAAAATAATTATTTATATATTTATTTTTATATATATATTATATATATATTATATAAATTAAATTTTTATATACATATATATATATTAATTACATATATAAAATTTTAATCATATATATTATATAAAATTTTACATTTTTATATATTATTTTAAAATATTTATATAATAATTATTATATATATAATAGGGATTTTAAAATTATAATATATGTTTTTAAAATATAAAATGTATATTATATAATATGTATATATATATTAAAAATTAAAAAATGTAATATATATATATATATATATTATGTATTTTATATAAATGTATTATTTATATATTATATATGTTTTATTATATATATATGTATAATATATAATATAATATATATTATATTAAAAATATATATATATATATATATATATATAATTATTATCTTATAAAATTTTAAATATAATATATATTATTTTTATATATATTATATATATTTTTATTTATACATATTTTTATTATACACATATATATATATAATTTCCAAAATCATATTGTAATATTTTAAAATATATAAAAGGGAAAATATGGTTTTAATATATATATATATATATATATATATATGTATATATTTATATTATATATAGGTATTTATTATGTTTATAATATATTTTATATCATTTTTATTTTTATATATATTTTTATATAATTTTTATTATCTCTATATAATTTTTATATATATTAAATTTATTATTAAAACTCCCCTTTTTATTAAAATTTTATTTTTTATTATCTATATATATTTTATATATATAATCTAAAATTTAATTTTATACTATATTATATTTAATTTTAAAATTTTTATCTATTATATAATATATTTTTTATATTTGTATTATATATATTTTTAGATTGTATATATAAATTTTAAATTGTATATATATTTTTATTTTTTGGGGTATATTATATTCTCCTTTTCTATGTTATCTTTATATTTATTTTATATTTTGATTATTATTATATTTTTATTTGTCTAAATTTATTTTATTTTATATGGGGTTTTATTTATTTTATATTTTTTTGTTTTTATTAAAAATTTTTTTTTTTCTTTCTTTTTTTTTTTTTTAAAAGTAATCTTTTATTTTCTTTTTTTATCTTTTTTTTTTTTTTATTTTTTTTTTTTCTTTTTCTTTTTTTTTGGGTTTTTTTTTTTTTTTTTTTTT
>NC_051386.1:12684371-12696871 GCF_015228065.2 Penaeus monodon | reverse complement strand
GATTGAGTTAACAATATTTGCACATATAAATGAAACACTGATAAATGGAATCCTATGAATGAATAATTGTATATATATGTATATATGTATATATATGTATATATATGTATATATATGTATATATATGTATATATATGTATATATATATATATATATTTATATATATATTTTTTTTATTTTTTTAACAATGAAGCATACTCATCAATAATATACATGAATAATTCTATAGTATTATACACTATTTCATAGTTTGGATTATTATATCTAATTAAAGTATTATTTGATAATAATAAGTATCATATGAAAAGATAGAATTTGTTTTAGTTTGTTACTAGCTTGTTTTTGTTGTTCTTTTTTCTTTTTCTCTTCTTCAACATGAGCAGTACTTCCAAAACTACATATGGCACAGTGCAATAATGCCTTTGAGTATTGACCGTTTTGTTTGACATATGGGTTCACCTGTCACTTGCCTACAGTCGTGACATAGAAAAGACACAGAAACTGCAAACAAGAAATATTTTTGTTGAGTCCTTCCAAGGAATCTTCAAACCTGTTGGGTTAGAGCTTTCACTCAAGGCTCCATACCCAGTTTGGAGTGTGTTGCACAAGGGTTATCCTGCACAATTGATTACCCTTCGTATGGACGGGAAAACCTGCAAGTGCAATGATTTATTTTTTCTTCCAAATATACATTGTAAATTTCACTCCTGAACCCAATTATGTTGCAAAAAAGGTTTTTGAAGCGCAAATGTTAGTTACAAAATTTTCCAGGATCATAATTCGATTGAAGCAATGTAGCCCACATATATCTTGTACCAGCTATTCTTGTAAATTTAAACACTGGTTTTAAGAGTAACTAAATCTTATACTGGATTTTTCTCTCTATGTATATCTGTGTCTTTAAGCTTGAGAGATGGCTATTCATCTGGAAGGACAGACATAAATTAAGCCTCATTAAAATTTTCAATTTGATTGTTTATTTTTTTATTTTTTGTTTTATTCCCTGTAAAAAAAAAAAATAAATACAAGCTCAAAATTTATTTGAATATGTCACATTGTCTGCCATTGAACTCAGGAACAGTGTGAAGTGCATGTGCTTTCTGCAGACTGATGCTGTGAAGGAAGAAACTCTGGAAAGACAGCCAGCTTTTGGGGAACTTTTAGTTGGCATGAAGTGTAATTTTTGTACCCAAACATGTACATTTCATTATCACATCAAGAACTTGGTCTTGTCTCTTGTGAGCCTTATCCACAGTTGGGTATTATAACCTTAAGAAACTGCTTGACAGCTGTGCAAGAAATTTCTTAAAAAGAAAAAAGAAAAAAAATCTGTTCAATCAATCCACAATGCCCTTTGCTTATTATATTTTATATTTTGCGGGGAAATTATTAAAACTCGGGAAAAGAAAAGAGGGTCTTTTTTTTTTTTTTTTTTCTCCATACCTGTCTTTTCCTAAACAGCATTGTGGATTGACTGATTAGAAAATATACCTAATGAAATTAATGTGTGGTAAGAAATATGTAAGTCCTACGCACGCACTGCTTATGGTTGTAGAAGTATTGATATTCTCTTCCCACTAACTGAAGTTGCTAGACCAGCCTCTCCTTCAGCCTTACTGTGCTGCAAATATAGAATCATTTGCTTATTTTTTAGAGGGAAGTGAAAAGCAGGTGCGTGCGTGTGTGCGTGCATTTGTGTGCATGTTATTTTTTATTATTTTTTTTTTCTCCTCCCCTCCAAAAAAAAACAAAACAAAACAAAAAAAAAAATTTGTGTATGATAAATATTTTCTGTGGCATATAAGGTTTTTTGATTTACATGACCACTTTTGCAGTGAGACAAATTGTTAGTCTCATAATGTACTCAAGTATTATGTTTCTATTGTTTCCGATATATGTAAGTTTTATGCTCTCAGTATAGGAAAATTACTTCTAGACAGTGTAGGGTATGATCTTTTTTCTGAATCTGGAACTGCTACTGTTATGGGTAGCGTGTGGCCATACATAGCTTTATGAGAGGTGGCATGTTTTTCTGTTTTTATTATTGTTGTCAAAAACATATGGAAATTACATGGCAAGAGCATCAAGGCAGATGCTTGCATTTGTTGAGAAGAATTTTTTAGTTTGAAGTTAGTCAGATTGTGTAGATGTGTTATACAGTACATACGTAATGATGCTGAACTTTAAGAATTGCCTTGTTAAGGCATTCATCCTCATCATTTAACAAAGTGCATTGTAACCCTTTTGTATTGTGGCCGAGATTGCAAAGGTTTTGAGGGCAAGAGATGGAGAGTGAGAATAAATGTGCTTGAGAAATTCAAGGATTGAAAGAGAAAAAGTGAGTGAAAAAAAACAACAAAAAATGTATGAGTGAGAAAGTGTGAGAGTTTGAGATGGGAGTGGCTAATGGTGGTCTGTTATTGAATTTGATAAATAAATGAGAAATGGTGAAACCTAATGGTATTAAATGTCACATTATTTATTATGAACATGCTCTTAGAATTTGTTGTAAAAATTATTGATAGTTTACATGATTTTAATCTTTAGCATGAAAGAAATATTTAGATCTTAACAGATTATGAACGAAACATATACTATTAATATGAAATGTGTAGTACTTTTTTTTAAGTAAATTATTTTAAAGGTGGTGGCCAGTGTTATTCTGATTTTGCCAAAATCTATTCTTTAATATCATTTAATAATTCCCATCAACAATTGAATTTAAATTGTTTTACAGTTTTGATGGAAGTTACCTTTGAAGTATGCCTAACCCCAGAACTAAATTTGAATGTGAGAGGCCTTGATGACATCACAGTAAGGGACTGGCTGATGCTGATCATTTCTCAGATCTACTTAATTTCTCAAACAATAGATATGTATTAGTAGAGGCTAAAGCAAAGCAGAACAAGATCAGAATAGAAACCCATTACTGAGGCAGAAAATTGGACAGACAGGAGGAAAAGAGAACAAACAGATGAATAAATGAAAAAGGAAAGGATGATTGAGTGAAAGGGAGAGGAATACAAGAAAGAGATAGCAAGACAATGTGAAAGAAAGCTAGAGACAGGCCCATGGAAAATGAGCATTTCTCTGATGTCATTATGGCTTCATGCACTTTTCCCAAAACTCGACTTTGCAGCATGGCAGCAGCACTAGAGGGGCAGACAGGCAAACCTACTGATTACATTTATTTGTTGATTAAATTTATCACATGGTACCAAAGAGTAAGTTTTGAAGAAAAATCAATTATTTCTCAGCTCTGGCCATTACCTTTTAATATAACCAACATTTTTAATTATTATTACTATCACTAAATGTTTTTATCATGTTCACCTTTTTTTTTTTCTTCTGTACTGTTGAGTTTATGACATATTGCAAAAAAGTAAATAGGAGATTAAGGTATATATTTGTAATATGGCTACCTATTCTGAGGCCAGAAATCCCACCTCCGCCAAAATCCTCTGACCTTTGCCATCTGCCTTTTAATCCAGTCACAACGAGCATCTCATTCATCATCTCCATAAGATTATACAGCTGCCATAATTATTATGTCCATGATTGTCATAGTCATTATTCATCAGTGATGGTGTATCACCTAGCTTTTGTTTTAATCATGAAGAAGCAAGTCACATAAAGGGTTGTAGAAGGTTACGTGGCCCTTGGTATTAGCGTTTTATAATTCGTTTTCTCACTCTTGTTACAGGAGATATCTCAGGCTCTTGAGTGCTGTCTGCGATTTCTGGATTTGATAGTAATGGAGCCAGCACTCACTTTGAGAGTCCAGTCATGCATTAGGAGAGTTAACAGGTAGACTGCCAAAGGCCTTGTAATCTGGCTTTCCTTTGCTCAGATGCCATATTCACAATCAAACCTTATTTTTAGTTGTTTTTACGGTTCATTAACCCTTTTGTTATCAATGGGATTTCTTTTGATTTTCTTCTCTCTTTTTTAAGCTTGGCAGGAAGGAAAAACTTTCATAGAAGTGTATGGGAAAATGTAAATTTCTTAATGCTCTCACCACAGTACTGTTTCCATAGCAGTATTTGTTGTAAGGTTATGAAATATTTAAAAATAAGGGGGGAAAAAGGAGTACCACAACAAACTGTCACAGCAATCATAATCTACCCTGTCAGCACTGGCTTGCTGTGTGCCACTTTGTCAGAAATGCAGTTAGCTTTATACTGTTCCCAAACTCTGTCACTGTTAGGGTCAGTGGCATAAGCAAATTTATCCTCATACTATAGCCATCCAGTATCTAAAAAGGAAAACAATTTTACAAATTATTTGTTAAAAACACACACACACACACACACACACACACACACACACACACACACACACACACACACACACACACACACACACACACACACACACACACACACACACACACACACACACTTGTAACTTTATATACACATGCATATGTACATATTTACATTCATACATATGTCCACATGTAAAAACATACATACATATGCATACATGAACATAGATAGTTACATATGAACATAAATACATACATGCAGATGTGAATGCACACACATTTACACCTACTCATTTATATAAGAGAGTAGTGTGTGTGTGTGTGTGTGTGTGTGTGTGTGTGTGTGTGTGTGTGTGTGTGTGTGTGTGTGTGTGTGTGTGTGTGTGTGTGTGTGTGTGTGTGTGTGTGTGTGTGTGTGTGTGTTTTATAATCCAGACAAAAATCATCTAAGTTATTCTGCAAAATCATTGTGGAATATATGTATATATCAAATAATTGGTTGTATTACTTTTAAATGGAATTTGAAATTTTCAGGTTCATAAGTAAAGTTGTAATAGGATTGTAAACTTACCTTCTGCCTTCTGTACTTATATCCTCATTATCATCACCAATCTTAAATATTTTATACCTGTATTTTATATCTGAATTGAACCCTAAAAGCTGTGGGTTTTGACTCCCTTTAAATTGTATACTCATTTCCTTACTGCCTAAGCTAGTTCAAAATCTATTTAATATTTTTATATAAAAAGTAAATACAGTGTTATTGCTTATTGATAAATAAAAAAAAAAATAAAAATAAAAATATTCAGTACAAGTCATACAAAATAGTGTTCCTCGGTCTTGTTAGAATTATGAGCACCTGTTTATGAAGTATTCAAGTCCTACTCTAATTAATGCAAAAATTTGTCTGGACAAGGTCTTAAGAATACCATTACCAAGATGTAAATAATATATATTGCAGATTTTCCTAGAGATCTTGCAAAGTACTGTGTGTATGAAATGCAGCAAAACATGACTTTTTTTTTGTTTTTGTTTTCTTGAGGCAGACTTGGTTATGGAATTTTAAATCCTTGAGTAGTTGAGTGAATCAGTATTTCCCAGTGGATGTTTGAAATAGTTTGCTTGTGACTAGAACAATTTGCTAATATCAACTGTACATTGTTTTGTTTTGTTCTTGTGACATAATCCAATATTGATCTTTCTCTTCATCTTGCTGCAGATGTTAGTATGAAGGAAATAAACATCCCAAAAGATGGAAAGTTAATTTCTCTCTCTCTCTCTCTCTTTCTCACTGACAATTTGGAATTCTGGTGTATTCAAAAGGTAAAATATTGGTTTGCTGGGCAGAATTTATTTAATATTTGCTTTTCAGAATAATTGAGTAATGTATCCAAAACAAGTGGTACACATACACCATAGCCGGTATGTGTTCAGGGAAAATGCTGTACTCGTGGTATTGTTTTTTAAACCTAAGTGATCATATTTTGAAAGAATCTTAAACTTGGATTATTGGCTATGAATAAATGTGTACAAAATGCAACCTTTCCTTTATCACCTACTATCCTAAAAAGAATCATATTTATTTGCTTGCTCATATTTCCCCCTAATTACTTATTTATATTTAATACTGTACTATTGATTAATCAACATGTTTTGAGTGCTCATGACCTGCACTTAAGAAATTTGTCTCCTTTGTGTAGTAAAGTATAAACAGTACATATTCAAAAATATATTACAGGCATATGACCTATGTTACTGATGAAACGGACATATAATTTTTAAAAGTAAATAATGCATCACCTCACAATCAGCAAATGTTTGGTTTCTTTGCCAAAATATTTGTATCCTGTTAATGTTCTATTCACTGGCACATTCCTCAGTGAATAAAAATATAAAAAGCCCAAATATCTGGAAATTATAAGGTATTTTTCAAAATGGTCCTATGCAAATTTAATATAATTACCTGCTAAGATGAGAAGGATGTAGAGCCAAATTATCATATAAATGATCCATACACAGAAGGTCTAATTGTTATAGAAGTCTGGACCAACTAAAATACTAAAATTCATTCATAATACTTGGGGTTCATTGTTGAAATCTGACATGACAATCAGTACTTGAATAACAAAGAAAATAAGGTAAGTGATAAAAGAATTAAGCTGAAGATGAAACCAATCACTGTTTTGGCATATAAAAAAATCAATCAAAACAAAATATGGGATTAATTCTGGATGTTTAAATAACCAATCAGTTATAAAACGCACGTATGTGCATATACATACATACATTACACACATTGCACGCATGCATGCATGCACGCACACGCGCGCACGCGCGCACGCACACGCACACACACACACACACACACACACACACACACACACACACACACACACACACAACACACACACACACACACACAACCACACACACACACTAAACAAACACAACAACACACACAACACACTAACACACACACACAACAACACACACAAACACACAAACACAACACTAACCACCAACACACACACACAACACACTAACAAACACACACACACAACACACTAACAAACACACACACACAACACACACAACAAACACACACACACCACACACACACACACACACACACACACACACACTAACACTAACACACGAACACACACATATGCATACCTACATACACATAAATAAATTTATATACACATAATTCATGCATACTTATACACATACATACAGACATACATATACACATACACTGATGAATATGCTTACATATTCTATATATATGCATATATATAAAGACATACTTATGTATGTCTCTATATATATGCCTACATATATACATACAAATGTGCATATACATATATATGTGTATACATATATATGTGTGTATATATATATGTATATATATATATATGTATATGTATATATATATATATACAAATATACAAATGTGCATATATACTTACATTTATTCATCTATACATACACATATATGCATTCTTATATACACACATTCATTTTTACTTACATATACATTCTCTCTCTCTCTCTCTCTCCTCTCTCTCTCTCTCTCTCTCTCTCTCTCTCTCTCTCTCTCTCTCTCTCTCTCTCTCTCTCTCTCTCACTCACACACACACACACACACACACACACACACACACACACACACACACACACACACACACACACACACACACACACACACAAGATTTTAAGATTATTGATACTATTTAGCATTAGCTTTAATGAAAGACCTGGTAAAATTGACTAGTTCATTTGAATAATGGATCCAAAGCCTCCTAACTCCGGTTTTGAAGATAACCGCTGTAAGAATCCCAAACAGAGAGTGTATTATGAAAATTAATTAGTATCTGGCATGAATAGCTTCCCTCCCTTTCAAACTAGAAATAACGTCAATCACAAACAAAACGAAAAGAATTGTGTTTAGTTTAGTAGCGCGCGTGAAGGAATCCCTACATTATTGTTTTCATTACATAAAAAAAAAACACTAACCACCACCATCCCAGGTTTTTAATAGATTCGTTATACATGACTAAAATCAAACTATGAAATATGCATCAACACGCCATCTATTTCGAGCCCTGGAGGGACGACGGAAGGTACTCCGAATACGTGCATATACGAATCACGAAAAATTAACATCTACACAAACTAATACATATGAATTCAGCAAATAATAGAAAAAAATCATATACAGAAATATACGAATGTATTCTAAAGACAGACATTAAATATTGCAGCAATACGATGGCACGAGTGACCACTTCAGTTTAGCAATCGCTTTGTTGCTGTTATCACCACCACTATACCCATTACTACTACTACTACTACTACTACTACTAATTCTACTACAACAACTACTACTACTACTACTACTACTACTAATAATAATAATAATACCACCACTACCACTACTGCTACTATAATTACTAACACTTAAACTATCACTACTACTACTACTACTACTAATAGTACTACTGCATTTAATGTTGTTGTGATGATGGCGAAGATTCAAGTAATGATGTTAATGACAATAACAACAAGAGCATTAACATTAATACGACTTAAAATAACAGTAATAACTACAATATTATTATTAAAAAATAAATGATAAATAAAGAACAATTATTAAGAACAATACACATCAATAAATAATAAAAAAATATATATCATAATAAATAAATAATAAAAATATATATCACAATACATAATAAAAAATATATATATCATAATAAATAAATAAATAAGTCATATATAAAAAAATAAAAGTAACATATGATAATTAATAAACAAAAATAATATATAATAAATAAATATGAAAATAAATAAAAAATAATGATGATGATGGCAATAATGAATAACATTAATAATACAGTAATGATAAATATCTTGCGAACAACAATAGTCAACTTAAAGATATATTTATATCATTATAGTTATAATTATAATAATTATCATCATCATCAATATCATCATTCTACTATATGAAAGTGTATCGAAAAAAAATACTTCAGACCCGGCAGCCTCCCCGTAATGAAGATGGGATGCTGAGGAAAATAGAGCATGACAGACAGACGAATTACTACATACATTTATAATCACAAACAGGTATTCAAACTTCAATATTTAATCCGTGTCATTTAAAACCCAGTTTCTGCTCTTATATGCTAAAACTTTTGGAGAAGCGCAAATGAAATATAAGGAACATTTTTCTACAACGCTGGCAATTGAATTACATAAGCTCATTTTCAATTCAAATTGTACTTCCCTTAGTGTTTTTTTTTTTTTTAGTTTTGTTACTACTGTTGAATTATCGACGGCAGTTATTTCACATGAACATTCATTCATGGACCAGCTGATTTTAACGACTCATAAAAGGCACGCTGGCAACTATATTCCGCTTCCGGAGCAAACAGACAAGGTTAGTTATTTAGACATTTATCGTCCAAATTTTGTATTTAAACTCACGTAAACAAAGAAATTGTTGTGTTATTACTTCCCTATCGTCTACCCAACATGTTGAGGTACTGACACCCCGATAAGTGTGCGTATTATAACGTAACTTCGTATAGTAAGTTCAAATATCTAGGGGTTTCCCTCATTACTCGGTATTCTTAGAGACCTCTGCACGTGTGATTTAAATGTCAGTAACGTTAAAAGTGGAATTCATGTTGTGTCGTCTCAATTTGACATTTTTCTCACAAAACTATGTTCCACACAATAAGTAATGTTGTTTTTAATATAATTTTATTTTGACTTGTTTGTTACGGTACATCAGCCGATGAACCGCGGTTGAGACTAACTTATGAGAATAGAGACGAAAAAATGGAAATAACACATTTGTCACTAACTAACATTCATTGAGGAAGTTAAGAAGTTACGACTAGCTAGTCCTGTCTCTTTCAAGCGCTGTGTGACCGACTCCTTTGAGGGACAAGTGGAGGGCCCTCGTTAACGGTGGGGCCTGGGAGGTCGTGCATCTGCGGCATATATGACTCCACAAATAAGCTGACTTTCACTTTGCTGATCTGGATAGTGTTGGGAAGATGACAGAGGCCAGGCCACCGCTCTTGCCTTTGTCACAGCATCGTCAGGATGATCCATCATCACTCAAACGCCCTCTCGCTCTTGAAGGAGGGCACTTCACTCCGCCAAGGAAAAAGAGGAAATTATACCGTCCACACGCAGGGGCTATCTTGGGCAGAGCAGCAGCCAGGTGGTTCAAGAGTGCAAGGAACACCTGCGAATCCAAGGCCTGCCAAACGCCCGTAGTGTCCATTCCGCGCCTTCCTGTGGGCTGCCGATCCTTCCCTGTGCCCTGGGGAAGGAAGCAACGCACCGCGTCTTCGGGAACTCAGACCTGCGCGAGTGATTATCTTTCAAGGAAGACCTCGCACCTGACCGAGCTCTTCGAGAAGCACGAAGAGAAGGTAAGATGTTCTTTTAACAACGAATATGTAAATATATATAGGAAATGGTCAAGTGATTTTATACCTTTGGAGAGCGAGGGCGTGACGGTGTGTGAGCAGACGGAGGGCGGGCGCACCGTAGCGACCAACACGCGCCACGTCGGGTGGCGGAGCTCCGCGCAGCGCTCCCGCCGAAGGCAAAGCTGGCTGAGGGCGGCCCGCGGGTGGTCACGCGCCGGCAGGAGGACAGACGCCTCCACGCAGACGGAGGAAAGGCAGATTGAACAATAAACATGACATTTTATCTCGGATTTTACTATCCTTAGCATTCTACTATTTATTCATGAGAACATTCAAAACATACAAAATATATGTCATATAGTAATGACGGAACAATATGTTTATAGGCAGTACACCAATGAATTTACATATACAAGTTGGTTAATCAACATCAGTATCAGTATTGGGAAATAAAAAAATGCATATATATATTCATAACCACACGAATACATACATTATTGCATGTCATGTATCTTCAAAAACAACTGCCTCTTTTATGACATGACACTGATATTCTTATGATACAATAATCTGAACATTTAACCAATAACTGGAATGAACATGGAAATTGTTAACCATCCAAAAGATATCAACTGATGTGTCACTTTTCCCATAAGAATGCATAATAGATGGACTGAAATAAGTACTGTGTGTTTCAGTTCAACAACAAAAAATATTTATATATTTTTGTTGAGACTTCTCAGGTTTGGCCAACCCATGGCTTTTTCAAATACAGTTGTTTTCAATGTCACATAAACACATTTGTTTGTGTTTTCTGCTGTCTGTTTCCTTTTACTATGTTGTCTTTCATTCCAAATATGAAATATGTAATTTAGGAGAACAAATATTTGTCAAAAGGTTGTCCTTTAATTCAGTTCAATATTCAATAAACTTTAGAATTTATATGTATCTCGTATTTCATAATCTATGCAAATAAGCTGTTCTAATTTTCTCACTAATTACCCATTTTGTAAAAAAGTGAAAAAGAGAAAAGAGAATCACAGTATGAGATATATATATATATAGGCCTAGTATATGTTAAAAAGAATTTTAGTGGAAATATACATTAATACTTCTGCTCCCTTTTATACCACATGCAAAGTCTGAAAATTTTCAGCATCTAGGGCATTTCCAACAAGCAATATACACTATTCCTATACATTTCTACTTAGACTACCAATAGCAATATTCAATTAGGAAGATAATGACAAGTACATTAATAAGAGGCATATTTACATATCTCATTTTACAAACACAAAGCATTTTCATGATGCATTAGATTATTCAATCTTTGGTCCTCGAGGTAGCACTGGCTTGTGTAATATGCATCAAAACAAAACTCAAGAAAAAGGTATAGATGAGTTAGATTCACAAAGAGGATTTCTTTGAGATGATTATCACTTATATACTTTGCCTTCTAAGAGGACCTGAATGCTCTTCAATAAGAAGGGGTGCAGATATCAGTTATTGTTACCGAGATCAATACACAGAGACAGGGAAATGGACACTGCCATCTTATAGAGCATAAGAAAAAGAGTAATAAACAACACAGATACTGCTGCAGCGGCCTCATATTTATCATGAAATGACAAAAATATCCACAACACACTCACTCACCCAGAGTTCTTAATGTCGCATTTTCTGTAAGTTGGCACAAAGTGCTAATAAAGGGGGAGGACAGGGAGGCTTGCCCCCGTGTAGGGAATAAACAGAAGGTAGGAAAGGATTGGTTTGGATTTTGGGTATGCATGGTATCCTGGTTTTGGGACCACTTTTTGAGGTGCGTTGCTCTCGGTAACAAATACCCAGATATCAAATAATGCATAGCCTCTCTTCATGTCTTTTAGGTTGCTACTTCCCCCCAAAGTTAGATGGAATAGTTGTCATCCTAATCACTTCATGCACCAGAGAAGCTAGAACTTCCAAATGCAAGAGTAGTACTTGGGCACTTTACTCCACTGAGCCATTGAGCCAAATAATAATACAATTAAAGTGCAGTTTGTGTACTACGGACAAACTCAGTTATCAAAGATTACATCTGATATTTTTAAATATAAAATATACCTTTGAGTATGAAAATGATGAAATCAAATGTAGCTGCACTAAGTTATAACTCCAGTCAAGTGTTATTTTCAAATATCTTACCATACAGTGAACAATCATAAATGTATCTAAATAATAAAATTATTTCTGTAACATTCAGTTTTTACAGTTAGTATTATTGTTATTAAAAGTTC
>NC_051386.1:12666871-12676871 GCF_015228065.2 Penaeus monodon | reverse complement strand
ATCAATGCCTTCAGATTGCATAAAACACCAAATGGCCAAAATATTGTGGCACCCATACACATAAGAGCGCATGCCATTTGCAGCCAACTGGCATATCTGTTTTCATTTCATATGTGAACTGATAAAGTGGAGGGTGAAAGTGCTATAAATTTGGAGTGGACTGAGATAATGGTGGTATGACTTGGGCATGACATAATAACCACCCATAGCCAAATGAGAATACAATATATTTTCTTGTTGTTTTCTCTAGATTCTCTTTAATATAATGTTAAAAGTTAAAAGCCTTCTATAATGATGACATTCCTCATTGATATGTAATACAAATTCATACAAACCTCATGAAATTAATTACCTTGAAGCATGCTGACATTAGCATCACAGCAATGTGTAGGAATGGTTCCTCATCAGAAGCTGTTGCAGCCATACTTGTAATTTGTTCTGCCAGGGTACCAAGGTCAAATTCAACAGTTTGAACTTTCAAAAGGGTAATCAGAAGATGATCAAAAGCAACGGATCTCTTGTATTCATCGTTTTTAGAAGACTCCCTGGGGAATTTTTTCCCTCTTCCAAATTTCATGTATGGCAGGGCTAAATTGAGCATATGCTCTGGCACAACAAAAACAGGAAGGGATAGCCTCTTCTTAACCAGCCATGAAAGTAATGAATCCACATTTATTATGCCCAACATTTCAATTTTGCATGGAGAACAGAGTGATATATTAATAGCATCCAAGATGGCTAAAATATTCTCTTCTCTTTCAAAGTGTACTTCCTGTACCAAGATGGCAAAGAGAGCCATCAATATCAGAGCTTGTGAGCCTTCCCTGAGATGAGCAAGAGGCAAACTACTAATGAGATCAACCATGATAGCAATTTCTTTGGAGCTAATGCGATTGCATCTGGCCGAGCCCCCACTTCCAAGGAGCTTTTTCAACGGGCCCCCACACCGCACCAGTATTTCCCACTTCTCTGCTTCATACATTGTGAACTGTAGTGTTGACATTTTTAGGCAAACTTCTTTAAGTCTCTTCAGCAATTTTGTGAAGTAATTCTTGGTGGTACTTTCTTCACTCTCTGATTCTGAATGTTTTCTTTTGCCTGAACCTGACAGGGTTATCAAGAGAGAAAAGATCTCCAACAGCACATGAGGGTGGAGAGAGCTGGCTTCGAGAAAGTGATCACTCTTGACATACACTTTCCACTCTTCCTGATCTTCTATAATGCCACTAACCAAATGTCTGCAAAAAATATCAATCTTTAAAATCATGCATGACAAGAATTATCTGTTATTCACACTGAAAACAGACTGGGCAACTCTGTCTGTCTGTTTGTTTATCTATCTTTCTATCTATCTACTAATCTCTCAACTTCCTAACTTCCTATGAAATCTACCTAATATCTTCACATCATGTAAACACTCAAAAATATGACTTCAGAGCCTACTAACTTGGCCATGGATGGGAGGTGAGCTTCACTGATGAAAGGCAGGATGTAGGTCAGGTGAAAGGTCATCATCTGGGTGATAGGTGCCCCCCAAGTCTCCAGGGCATTGACCAGGTACTTAGCCAACCCTTCCATAGCCTTAGCCTGTGTCTTTTTGCTCTGTCCCTCTTTCTCCAGGTTGCTACTGTGTTCTGCTGCAGCTCTGCTAAATTTCTGAATGACCAGCTGAACCTGTTTGGGGAAAATCAAAGTTTGTTAATGGTGCTTTGCAAACTTGTGTTGGCTCTTCTTGCTTGCTTGTTTGCTTGCTCAATCTTACCATATAGTCTGTTCACTTCAGTCTGATTGCAAGGTGAACACTAAGCTTGGCTGTGATTGGTGGATGTGGGTCAGCAAGATTCTTGATTATATTGTTAATAATTATGATATGGATTATAACAATAACAACAACAACAACAACAATAATAATAAAAAAAAAAAAGAAGAAGAAGAAGAAGAAGAAGAATGAGAATGAGAATCAAAGAATAACAACAATAACAATAATAAAAAAAATTAATAATAACAATGATAATGATAATTATAACAATAAAAATAATGATGATGATAATTATAATAATAATGATAGTGATTTCATTATTACTGTTATCACCATTATTATTGTTATCATTATTTTCATTATCATTTCAGATCATCATCTTCATCAGTTCATACAATTAATATCATTAATATCAATGATGATGATGATGATAATGATGATGATCATTATCACTTACTTCCTTTTTAATTATTATCATGATCATCCTCTCAGGTTATGAACTATTAAAAATACTTTTATCAAGAGTTTTGTTAAATTAAACTATTCTCTGTAACATGAGCATCATTTTCACATTAATGCATTCTATCTCATGACTCTAGTGCATTAACATGAACATATCATTGTTTACACATGAAAGTAAAGAAAAAAAAAAAAGTATTTACAGGCAACTGGTCTGATAATGCTATTGCATACCTTTATCTCTTCTGTAAATACTGTGACTACTACTATTAGTATTACTATTACTACTACTCATAGTAGTAAAGAAGTTTTTGTTTAAGCCATGTTGTTAGATTCCTTTCACTTTTAGGGTGGAAAGGCCTGCATGTCTTCCCGTTCTGGATCAGACTTTGCTGCTACTATATTGTTTCCCTTTTTCAGCTATGTTGCCATTACATAATCTACTAATATTGTTCTCAGTCATAAATGAAACCAAATATGAGATTGAGTAACATTTTAGGAATGATGTTTACTTGATATGGTATATTCCAAAATATAATGACCAATGAAAACCAAATACATCAGAAAATAGTAGATTTAGGAGCCAAATTGGCATGCTAATAGTAGATTTAGGAGCCAAATTGGCATGCTGTTTATATCATCTATTTACTCTGTATTATGTAAAGGGAAGCCAAAATTTGTGCTTGAAATAACTGATAAACGTACAAGAACAGGCAAATACTGATTCTGTATAGAATAGAATAGAATAGAATTTAAAAAAAGGTTAGTTATCTAATACTTGTGGAATAAGTTTGTACAATTGGAATCATTAAATTCTGAGATCATAGTGAACTTGTTGATTGAAAACACCTGTATATTCACGTTTACTTCACATTATAAATCTTTATAATCAACTCTGATTTTCTTTGAAAATTTTACACTTATTGGAACTTTTACTTGTTTCATTATAGAAATTAATTAAATTTAAGCTGTATACTTCTAGATAGAGGAATTAACTTACACAAATCTGTAATATTATGAAGAATTTAAACTTGCAATAATTTTCAGAATTTCACTGACCAATGAACAGCCTTGTTTCAAATGCATAAATTCCACCAAAGTACAAAAATTCAAAATACATACCAGTGCCAGCTGTGTGGGTTTGTTTCCAAAGTTGGCCACCCTAGCAGAAATTTGTGCCCAGTTATCGCTTGAAATGAATGGGAAAAGGTATGAGAAGTCGGTTGGTTTGCTCTTTTTGGGTGAATGAATCCGAGGCACTTCAGGAACTTCTGAGTACCTAAAGAAAAGAGAGGAAAAAAATTAAGATGATGAGTAGAAGTTAACATGTGAAGCAATCAAAAAACATGATTGGAAAAAAATATAGGAAATTCTTCATTTTAGTGCGTAAGTAAAGATCTTTTTCATGTTTTAAAGATGTAGGTCTATACTTAAATTCCTTTTATCATATAATCAGTCATTTTCAACAAAAGGGCTATAACAGAGATAATAATATACATGAAATAAGACAGGGGCTAACAATAGTGAACAGGATTCAGGTAATTGTTAAATAAGCTACAATTATCACATTTGAATTTGATGACTCACACTTTCAACCCACTCATGATTTAGATCATCCTACCAAGTCATGACAAGGCTGTCACTTACACCAAAATGATATCATGCATAGTTGAGCCTCCTCTAGGTTGTGTGTGCCAAATGGTTGTTCACTTGTTTGCCCTATCTGCAGTCACTGAGGATTAATAGGCTTTCAAAAGTAGGCTTAAAGCCTCTTTTTTGCTAGATTCCTAGATAACTGTTAATCTATCAGTGATGGTATTAGAAAGTTCTCAGCATTATAGACTTTGGTGATTTCTGGCAACTGTCCTGCCGTGGGAAGTTCCACTATATTTATAGCGGAACTTCCCGCTTGATGCACTGCCAGGGCGAAGCCAGAACTTCGCAAATCTCAAACGAATGAACGAACGATGCACTCTAGCGCGTCGCCACGTGTATAGATAAATTTGTTCTGTGCTTCTAATTTTTCCCTTGTGTGACTGACACCACTTGCCATCAAACTTGGGGCTTAGTATGGTGTCATGTGACCCCTTTCATGAGTGGGTTAATCAGTATCACATAGGGAAGATAAATCTATACAAAAACTGATGTTGAGCTACAATAATGTTTTGTATCTTTCTTCTAGTGAGACTAAAATACAGACACTGGTAAAAAAATCAATAAAGCAATATATTTCTTACCCAAAATCCACAGACATGAGGTTCATGTGAACTTCACCCCATGAGTGACACAGGACTAAGACACTACTGCACAAGTTATTATCCTGCACAAGAAAAAAAAAATAAAATTAATACATTACCTGAAAATCAGTAACCATGTTAATAACATTTCCAATTTGTAAAGAACCTCTTGCCAATGCAGGGAAAGAATTTCCCTTTCAGGCTAATGATGGGAAATATCAAGCATAAATTCACCATTGGCTCCAATTGTTTTTCAATACAAGAAAACAAGATAAAGACAAACAATCAAAAGCAAAGTACAGGAAAGCATGTAATATAGGTACTCTAAGAACCACCAATTCCCAGTGGGGAGATCTTACGTGAGGAAGAGTCAGCATGGACTCTACAAATGGCTTGACCACCTCAAGGGCACTCCTCTTCATCATGTCAGCAATTGATGGTGCAAACCCTGCAACTGTTATGGCCTGCATGATTGGACTGGCCATCAGAATGCAGGAATAAAGCCACAGTATTGCACTTCGAACCTCACTGCATCCTCCAAACTTATCTGAAATACAATCCGGGAAAATGAGAAAGCAAGCCGCAAGGGTTAAAAGGTCAATTATATTTGTACTTGTTTTCAATTGTACATAAAATCTACTAGTATTTATTACTGTCCCCCAGTTTGGCATGTACCAATACACACCTGACCCATTAACAAGACCTGGCTTTGTGTCAGTCAAAAAAGTATGTATGCTTTTCCATACAAGCAGAATCTGATTGTGACTGAGGCTGCTGATTACTTTATTGAAAGACATCATAAACCTGCAACATGTTGAGATGTGAATTAGTTTTGGGATCTACACATATAACTTTTCATGAAATGAAACACATATCAGTCTAAAGATATTATCAACAATCAAATCATGGTAATCTTCTGGAGAAATTTACAACATTATTACAATGATTATTCCATGGATGTTAACATTAAATATGACTTATAATCTCAAACAATACAACAAGCAGACAAAATTGACTCACCTGGGAGGGATAAGCAGATTTCCCTTGTAAATGATTATGGACTCAGGTACTACTGCCTTTCCGCTTAGGACTGACTGTTTGTTTGTGATGCCTTGCAGTATTCCGTTAATCAATCCTGGAATGTCTCTCAGCTGATCATATACTTTCAAGATTTCACAGACAAGGTCTTCAAAGGCCAGATACATGGCCTCTTTGGAGCAAGTGGGGTCTGTGCTGGAAGTCTCTGTCTGTTCTTTCTCTGTGCTTGCATAAAGAAGGTTGTACTTCTTTATTACCATGTTAGCAACGATCTGTGGCAAAATGGCTATCAGGATGCTGAAGCATTTGAAACCTGAAGCAGAGGCTTGAGGATGAAGTAACTGCTTATACACCAGTTTGCCCAGCCAGGCCTTTAATGTGTCCATGCCCAGCTTCGAGGACAGGTCCAGTGCTTTGGACTCCACAACTTCTAGCAAGCTTAGCAAAATTCTCTCTGTCTTTGCCTGATTTATGTCTGGTGGTTTGATTTTAAGTTTTGCAAAGCTGTCTGCTACAACATGAGAGCCACTACTCTTTGATGGAGATACTCCAATCAAGTAGCATAACACTACTAAAAGTTGGAAATGGAGCTTTTGTTGATTCTGATACTTGTAAATGAACTGACTGAACACATCTGATATCATACAGCTGGCCACTTCCACAGGTTCATTTTCAATGGCTGAAATGAGAGCAGCAAAGAATGTCTTTATTTGCTTTGGTATGACAGCTTCACTTTCCTTGGTAAACAGCGCTTCTAAACTCATTTTATAATCTTGCATGAGCTCATTCTCAAAGAGATTCACTGTCACAGTCATTCTGTAATTGATAACCAGCATTTTCATATTCTGATTTTCATCCTCCTTGAATGCTGCAGCTAATCTGGCCATAGGGAGAAGTAAGTGTTCCATTACAGAGTTCATTCCATACTTGCGATCTAGCTGACTTCTCAGGCTCATCTCAAGCTCCCTGATAACCTTCTGTGCGAGCTCTATGTCCTCATCACTCCTGTGGCCTTTCAGGATCCAACTGGCAAGGCCCTGTGCCAGCGCAAGGCAGTGGGCAGTGTTGCGCGCTATCACTGGGGCAAGGATTGGGTTGGACATGATGGCCCAACACACCCTGACGGCACTCGGCTGTGGGCCATCTTCATAGCTGCTACTCACGAGGTTCACCAGAGTCTGTGAAGTTTAAACTTGTTCAGTGAAGTGTCACAATGATTTATTGGAAGGATTTAAACATAAAACTACACATAATCTACATTTTATATATATTATATTATATTATATTATATTATATTATATTATATTATATTATATTATATTATATTATATTACATTACATTATATTATATTATATTATATTAATTACATTAATTATATAATTACATTACATTATATTATAAATATATATATTTTTTGAGTGCTAACTTCTGCACACCATTCTTTTATTCCCATATTGTGGAAAGGCCACACTGGGAGCTACTGAAAATCAACGGTTTATTGGAGGGATTAAACATACAACTACATACAATCTACATTATCTATTTCTCTCTCTCTCTTTTTTTAGTACTGACTTCTGCACATCATTCTTTTATCCCCCTATTGTGAAAAGGCCACAGTGGGATCTACTGAAAATCAGACTGTATCTTTTTCTATTATTAAAAACAAGGAAGAGGAGGGGAGGCAAAGGACAAGAGTGGATCAACGGGCTTCATCCACGTAGCTACCGAAGTTAGGACTCAATCTGTAAGTTGTGAGGCTGGGGTGGGGCTCATTCTTGTGACAAAAGCAGTGGCTTGTGCATGACTACCACTTTCTTCCCCCATTTCTACTCTAGTTTTAGGGACTAATTCTTCAAAAACATAGCCTGAAAAGAAAAGAAAAAAAAAAGAAGAAAAAAAACTAAAAGGTAGATATATAGATAGATATATAGATAGAGAGAGAGAGAGAGAGGGAGGGAGGGAGGGAGGGAGGGAGGGAGGGAGGGAGGAGAGAGAGAGAGAGAGGAGAGAGAGGGAGAAGAGAGGAAGAGAGAGAGGAGAGGAGAGAGAGGAGAGGAGAAGGAGAGAGAGAGAGAGAGAGAGAGAGAGAGAGAGAGAGAGAGAGAGAGAAGAGAGAGAGAGAAGAGAGAGAGAGAGGGAGAGAGAGAGAGGGAGAGAGAAGAGAGAGAAGGAGGAGAGAGAGAGAGGAAGAGGAGAGAGAGAGAGAGGAGGAGAGAGAGGGAGAGAGAGGGAGAGAGAGAAAGAGAGAGAGAGAAAAGAGGACTGATGAATAGAGAGAGAGAGAGAGAAAGAGAGAAAGAGAGAGAGAGAGAGAGAGAGGAGAGAGAGAGAGGAGAGAGAGAGAGAGAGAGAGAGAGAGGGGAGAGAGGAGGGAGAGAGAGAGGAGGGAGGGAGGAGGAGAGAGGAGAGAGAGAGAGAGAGAGAGAGAGAGAGAGAGGAGAGAAGAGAGAGAGAGAGAGAGAGAGAGAGAGAGAGAGAGAGAGAGAGAGAGAGAGAGAGAGAGAGAGAGAGAGGAGCCTTTTACACCTTCATCCGCCTAACAATAATATATCATTTTATTTTATTAAAAGTGTGACATGGGTAAAAGTCTAAATATGAATTTAGTAACTTAATTAATATTAATATAGTAGTTGTACATATGCATATATACATATACACAAATATATATATATGTATATGTGTGCGTGTCCATGTGCATGTGTTTCTGAGGGGATGGAGCATATTCAAATAATTAAAATCAATGAGACACAACAAGCCTCTTCATTTAAAAGAGGGAATACTTACATCAATGAAGGAATCATTCAGTGGGCATAACCACCGGCTGTTGCAAAGTGCCTTTAACCGTTTTGACCCCAGGATAGCTTCCATTGTTGCCCAGGCCTCCACCACCTCCTCTGGGCTCAGGGTAAATACCTAAAAAAATAAACAAAAAGAAGTATAATTTTCAAAAACAAAAAACAGACAACAGAAGTAAATAACACTAAGGATGATTTATAAAATATGATACCAAAATAATCTTCATCCCGACAGTAACAATCATGAATCATATCAGTCATAGTCACAAACTATATACCTTTGACGTGAGCAGCCCGGAGAGCCATGTTATAACCAGATCTTCTTTCTGGAGGGGAGACACATCTATGGGGGCCAAGAAAGCCTTCTTAGCGAGCTGCAATCTCTCATGCAGGGGTTCATCACCATACAGATATGGCTTTAATCCTGAAACATTGCAAATTTATCAAAGAACTACTTCTATTGTAAAATCTGATAATTGTGTAAAGATGGGTACCATTAAAAGTAAACAATAACTTTAAATGCATAAACATGAGGCATTGAATATTATTATAAAAAAAAAGAGATAATGATGCCATTTTTCTGTGCAGCAGGTAACAACACAAACACATAACTGGGATTTTCTGATAAATAATAATATTATCCCCTCTCTCCCTAACATAGAAAATATACCAAACCATATATTAGGATCTTCAAATCAACAGGTAATTTATCATTATTATTATTTTTTTATGATTTAAATATTCTTTGTGAATTCATGAACAAGTCTTTATATGTGACCGAAGGACAATCATATCTTATCGAGCTCCCCTTTTCATATACCCCCACTGTACAAGGTAAGCTAAAAAATAATACAGTGGCAATGCTTGTTTTGGCAAAATTGAAAGTTTTATTTACACAATTTTGAGCAACATAGTTCTAGATAATTATTAATATATACTGAATGTGGCCTGATGATTGGAATTAGCATATGGCACATTACTGTATAAACATTGCAGTATCAGCTAACTATAATTATCCAATTTAACAAACAGGTGCTAGGTACATGTAATCCACTGTGATTTTGTTTTATTAATTTTGATTTATACATAGATGGTTCCAAAACTGCTTAGTCAACAAGCAGTCAAATAAATGGTCTATCTGGCTAACCTGTTTACCCCATTCCCTCGGAGTAAATTTTTTTTTGGGGGAAAAAAATTCTATTGCTATTATCATTACCTTTAATACTGTTATTAATCATAATGATAAGCACACATCTTCACAAAGTTAGAACTGGCTTATGACTGCACCAAACAGTCAAGCTGCACAAGGCCATGGACAGTAAACATGAAACAGTCCTTACTTATTATGGGCCTTTACATTAATAATAGTTTTCATGGTTATCATTAATAGATGAACTGAATGTTCTGGAACAATTTTTTATCCAGGTAGGTTCTTTTCTTGATGAATGTTTTGCATGGAAACTATGGCATTTTCTTTGCAAGTTACTAATAGGAAAATTATACAACATGTAATAATTTGGTATACTTATACATAATAAATGCACTAAAATAGGGAAAATCTAATGACATTCATAAATAAGGAGAAAAATAACATTTACTAATGAATGAAATAATCTTCGCAGGCAAAGAAAAACGTCAGAAATACAGAAAAAAGGACGCATCAAATGAAGAGCAGACAGTAACTTCATGGTGATTGGGTGGGGGGCCCGGG
>NC_051386.1:12659328-12661828 GCF_015228065.2 Penaeus monodon | reverse complement strand
ATATATATATAATAATCAAAAATTTTAATTACTTGTATATTAATAAAATATATTTTAAATATTTTAAATAATATAATATATTATATATATATATTATATATATATATATATATGGATCCCGATAGTTAAAATTTCCATAAAATCCCTTATACATATATATATATTAAGTTTTTTTATATATGTATATATATATGTATACATAAATAAATAAATAAATATATATATATATATATATGTATCTTCTTTTAACGGTAGGTTCATGTCTGAGCCGCCGTGGTCACAGCATGATACTTAATTGTAGTTTTCATGTTGTGATGCTCTTGGAGTGATTTACGTGGTAGGGTCCCCAGTTCCTTTCCACGGAGAGTGCCGGTGGTACCTTTTAGGTAATCATTCTCTCTATTTATCCGGGCTTGGGACCAGCACTTGACTTGGGCTGGCTTGGCCACCCAGTGGCTAGGTAGGCAATCAAGGTGAAGTTCCATGCCCAAGGGAACAACGCGGCGATCGGTGACTCGAACCCTCGAATTCAGATTGCTGTCGTGACAGTCTTGAGTCCGAACGCTCAAAACCATCGGCCACCGCGGCCTTGACGTCATGGGCTTCCATGATTTTCTCTTAGCAATTTAGAGCGGGGTTTTGCCATTGCCTTCCGCCCGGTGTTTTTTATGAGTCCACATCTTTTATTTACCGGCACTGACTTGAGCTGGCTTTTGGCCACCCAGTGGCTAGGCAGGCAATCGAGGTGAAGTTCCTTGCCCAAGGGAAACAACGCGCCGGCCGGTGACTCGAACCTTCGAACTCAGATTGCCGTCGTGACAGTCTTGAGTCCGACGCTCTAACCATTCGGCCACCGCGGCCCCTATCTTCTTCTTTTAACGGTAGGTTTATATCTGAGCCGCCGTGGTCACAGCATGATACTTAATTGTAGTTTGCATGTTGTGATGCTCTTGGAGTGAGTACGTGGTAGGGTCCCCAGTTCCTTTCCACGGAGAGTGCCGGTGGTACCTTTTTTTTAGGTAATCATTCTCTCTTTTTATCCTGGCTTGGGACCAGCACTTGATTTGGGCCCTGGTTGGCCCCCCCAAAGGGGCCCCCCATATAATATGTGATATATTATTTTAAATTTTATATATTTTATAATATATAAAATAAAATATATAATATATAATATGCACACACCACAAACACACCCCACACACGCACACCCACCCCACACACATTTTAAAAAAATAAAAAAAATTATAATTTTATAAAATAAAATAATATATAAATATATATATATATGAAATAATGTATATTTAAAAAATTATTTTAACATATAAAATTATAATATATATAATAAAAAATTTATATATATAATAATATGTTGTAATATATATATATATATTAAAAATATATATATAATATTTTATATATATATAATGTAAAATTATGATATTTAAATATATTTATATATTTTATATAATAATATATTATATATAAAATTTTATATAAAATAATATATAAAAAATATATAAAAGACATACACACAAAACAGTGAAAACAAACCCAAATTTTTTTAACAAATGCCTTAAAAAACCGGGAAAAAACTCCGAAACCCCGGGAAAAAAAAAGGGCAACTTTTAAATTTTGGATACATAAAACGGGGGATAGAAAGGATCTACAGAAAATACCAACCCATAAGCCCCTCCTTTTATTTAAACCTAAAACTTTTCAAAAAAAATCTTTTACGACCCGCATCTCTGACATTTCTGGATTCAAAACCACCTAGAGAACGGGCGGGCCCCGCAGTAAATTTTCCAAACAAAAGAAAAAACCCCCCAAACCAGCTCACCCAGTTTAAGAAAAAAAAAAAAAACGAATTTTGGGAAAAACCCCGGTGTATAGCATTGTCGATACAAAAAAAGCATTTAAAACCCGTAAAATACCCCAAGCAGTACTGGGAAGCTATTCAAAAAGGGACAGGGAATAGAAGAGGTTTAAAAGGAAAAATACCAATTTAAAAAAAAAGTTTTACACGGGTGATACCATCTTCCCCAAGACTGTTTACATTTTGTTTTTGGGGAAAATCTTCAAAAAAAACCTAGAATGGAACGGAAAGGATATCAAAATAGGAGACGAATACCTAAATAATCTAGATTTAAAAGATGAATTTTTTCCCATCATTTGAATCTCCCAAAATGAAATGCAGAAAATAAAAAAAACCGATTTGAATAGAGAAAGTCTAAAAATCGGGATTAGGATGAATTTTTTTTTAAAATTTAGAAAAAAACTTTGTTCAACACTATGGGAACATGTACAAGGCGAAGCGCTAGAGGTGGGGAAAAGTATAAAAACTGGGGAAATTTGGAAATGCAAACACATCTAGCGAAGAAAAAAATTTAAAGCAGCATCATTAGGTGGAGCCCCTTTCGGCAGATCCCGGGGCCCATATAAAAAGGCCCCTTTTACTTTTAAAAAAGAAATGTTTTTTTTAACCAAAGCGTCCCCCCATTAT
>NC_051386.1:12644328-12646828 GCF_015228065.2 Penaeus monodon | reverse complement strand
AATAGTAATAGTAGTAGTAATAGTAATAATGATAACGATATTTATAAAAATGATGATGGTAATAATAGTAATAATAACAATAATAATAATAATAATAAGGATGATTATGATTATGATGATAATAATTATAATAACAATAATAATAATTATAACAATAATAAAAATAATAATAATGATAATAATAATAATAGACAATAACGATAATAATAATGACACTAGCAGCAACAATAACAACAGCAACAAAATCAACAACAATAATAATAAAGCCCACACCGATCCCCTCCTAGTTGTCCTGCCTCCCAAAAGATGGCGTTGTCCCCCGAGGGCTGAGGAGTGGAGATCCTCAACAAACAAACGGCCTCTTGTACTCCGCTCGCTCTCGACGGCTGGAGGAGGTGAGGTTACAAGCAGATCGTGGAGTGAGGAGGACCTGAGGGGAGGGGGAGGGGGAGGGGGAGGAGGAGGTGGAGGAGGGTGGTGGTGGAGGTGGAGGTGGAGGAGGGGGAGGTGGAGGAGGGGGAGGGGGAGAGGGAGGTGGTGGAGGAGGAGGAGGAGGAGGTGGAGGTGGAAGAGGAGGAGGAGGAGAAGGAGGAGGAAACGGAGGAAGCATAGGAGGAAACATAGGAGGAGGAAGAGGAGAAGGACCTGGGTGAAGGTGACCTGGGGGTGGGAGAGGATTGGGGGAGGGAGGAAGGGGGATGAGGGGGGTACTAGCTCTCGGCGGACTTAAAGTGTTACTGATGAGACTTTGTGGTTGTTTGTTGTGCAGATCATTTAATGCTGTTTGTTGTTGTTGTTACTGCTACTGGTATTATCATCATCTTTCTCGTTGTTATTATTTTCATCATTATCATTATCATTGTTATCATCATTATGATGGTGATGATGATGATGATGATGATGATGATGATGATGATGATGATGATGATGATGATGATGATGATGATGATGATGATGATGATGATGATGATGATGATCATCATCATCATCATCATCATCATCATCATCATCATCATTAACATCATCATCATCATCATTATAACCATTGTTGTTATCATTATTAACAGCACTGTCATTATCATACCATTATTATTATCATCACCCTAATCGTTATCGTAGCAATCATTATTGCCATTATCATTATCACTGTTATCATCACTATCACACCGATTCGTCAACAGAACTTTCGATACACACCAACCTCTGCAAAACATTTGAGAAAGCCCATGCCAGTTTTTCCAAGATCTCACCACAAGAGAGAGAGAGAGGAGAGAGAGAGAGAGAGAGAGAGAGAGAGAGCGAGCGAGAGAGAGAGAGAGAGAGAGAGAGAGAGAGAGAGAGAGAGAGAGAGAGAGAGAAATGCAATTAATTCATCTTCTATTGCAATAATAATAATAATAATAATAGTAATTGTAACAATGAGAGAGAGAGATAGATAGATAGATAGATAGATAGATAGATAGATAGATAGATAGATAGATAGATAGATAGAGAGAGAGAGAGAGAATAAAAATAAAAGAAAAAACTTTTACTAGAATCCTTCCCAGACATGCCTAGTTTCTTAAAGATCCTGCGCTACTTCCCGACACTACTTTAATCTTAAAGTAATCTCTGATAGTATTAAGGATTATGATTATTATTTCCTGTGTGAGTTGGGCGTTGCGTGGAGGATTTTTAAATTTTGGTCAATGTATATTGGAATATATCATTAAGTATAGGATATAAACTCATAAACACACTAGGCTTTCTGTTTATTTGTCTATCTATCCATCTGTCTATATAGGTTGTATCATCTTTAGACAGTGAGAATATTAAATTTCCTGTGGTGTGTATGTGTATGTATATATAGTGTCCTTTTATATATGAACTTCTGCAAAAACTACATGTAAAAGTTTTATTTCTACAGTGAACTTTATGGCAAAATTCGGTTAAACTTACATTATTACCCTGGGTGAACAAGCCAGCTCAAGCCAGTGCCGGTCCCAAGCCCAGGTAAATAGAGAGGGTTGGCTTCAGGGAGGGCATCCGTCCATACAAAATATTTGAGAAAACCAGATTATCATATAAGAATGGAACAAAGTTACAGCAAAAGGAGATTACCCTGATTATGAATTTTGGTAACAAAATACGCCATGAATCTTTGTCGAGCACCGATATAAAATCATTTTCAGCTCAGCCGAATGAAAAATGACTTAGTTTATAAACTCTTCTGGGGATTATCTCTGCACATTTACATACGCTTACTGAATTCACCTCCTGGCATTGATTTCCATCACTGATCATCCTGTTGCATACTGAAAGTGATGATTTGCATTAAAACTTTCCACAAATCGAATGCGAAAAAGAAAACAAAAAAATGATAACACTTTCCTTGCAATGTCTTTGTTTCTTCAGAGTTTTCTAGCATATGAGACTAATATGAAGTGTTATTTAGTCTAATAATTTCAAATAATCTGTTAGAGTCCATATTCATTATATAATTTAACTGCAAGCAATAAAA
>NC_051386.1:12609328-12616828 GCF_015228065.2 Penaeus monodon | reverse complement strand
TAATCATTTTAACTTGTTTGGACATTCTTCAAATACTTTCCTTTATAGAATTATTGTCATAACAAACTACGCTGTATAGGTTATCAAAATATCGCATTTCTAAGGTTAGTTTCCGCTGGGCTTTTAACTAACTCTAATTTGAAATGTGTTATTGTGTGTTTTTTTACGAGGTGATTGATAAAAATGATGGGTTCCTGTCAACACAGTTAAGTCTATCTTGTGAACAAGCCCGTTTTCTTTAGAATTTTAAAAGAGGCTGAATTCCTGCACAATAGTGTTTTTTTCGATTTTATATAAAACAGGCTTGGCAGAGAAAGCATATGTATCGTTAGGGACCTTTCTGCTATTCAGCTCGCCAGTCCCATAGAGAAAACGTCGATTAATCTATCAATATCCCACGACGTACAGACCTACACGCGCAGGTAACACGGTGCGCCGATGCAGAGGTTAAGAAGCACGCGCGTGGGTGATGGGGTACTCACACACACACAAAACAACTCACTGGGTATCGATGTTGATCTCACCCCCCCCCCCCTCACTTTCCACATCTGATGAGCCACTTCAGTCAGAATCCACTTGACTGCAGTCTTCGTGGATCTCCACTTTTCTGACTTAGACGACCGGAGGACAGAAGGAAAATGCGAAGACGGGCTAGAACTGTGTCCATGGGTACCTTGTCCACCATGCAGTCAAGGCCGGTGGTTTTCAGCAGAGATAAATGCGTATATATTTTTTTCTTTTTTTAGTGTTCATCTTTCCGAACCATTCCTGCATTGGCTTTTCGGGCGCGTGTGGATAAGCCTTCGGTTTGTACACGCAGTCCATGCTCCGAATCGACTTAGAGCACATGCACGCAAGGTAACGAGTAATCCATTCTCCATCTTTGGCACCGAGGAATGCTGCATGGTTGAGAAAATGAACATTAACGAGAGAACAAAGGTTACTCTCCAAGGACCAATCGCTGAGGTCACGCCGTCTCTCTCTGCAACCTCCCTGCCCCCTTCCCCTTCCCCGTTTCCCCTGCCTCCGACCCCTGCCACGACACGGCCCAGGTCATGGCTCCATCCCGGTGCTTACAGCCTTCCCGAATCCCCTGGAAGGAGCCGTGACTTGATTGGGGAAGTCACACTGCGAGGCTGGGCATGCGTTCCCGCCCGCCGGCATGCACACCACGCATGGTCGGTCTCCTTCTTCCATACCAAGCGCCGAGGGGGGAGTGAGGGGGATGGGAGGGGGATGGGAGTGGCGGGAGGGAGAGGTAAAGGCATGGCGGGAAGGAAGGAAAATGAAGGGAAGGGGGAGAAGGAAAAGAAGGGAGGGGAGAAGGAGGAAGGGGGAGGGAAGGAGATGGGAGGAAGAAGAGGGAGAAGGGGAGGAATTATCACCACTTCCTCTGCTTCTGCCCTTCCCTCCCGCCCTTCTCATCTACACACGGAGTCTCTCACTTGCTTAAATATCGACCTAGAGAGCATACCATGCACGGAGGTCACACATCACCCTCCTTTCCATCGCACTCCTACTATATTGGCCACAGATCCAGCCGGTGCACACACAATAGCTCCTGTACACAGACTGTAGAGTGTGGACGAAGACTTACCCGCCGAAGTAGGGTAAAAGGGAGGGTCGTATGTGGCTGACAGAACACAGGAACCAACCGCATGAACGCCATGAGCTGGGAAGTGGGTTGGTTTCCTTAAAAGGCGAGACAGACCTCACACACACACACTCACACTGCCGGGCCGCTGGTCTGTGCCACCAACACCCGTCACAGACATTCGAAAACGGGACGGCCACCGATCATTTACCAAAGAGGTGATAAATAAGCCTAAATATGGCAGAAATAAAACAACTATACAGGCGAGGAAATGGAACGAAAATTGTAAATAAAATTCCTTCCTATATGGATTAAATCACCACGCACGTTACTCTTGGATGATAAATTATTCGGACGATCCATGAAGCTTACATACCACACATATGAACTCCCCGAAACCTTGTTTATAATTGTATTTCGGCATATCTATAAGACGAATAAAGCGAAGGCATAGAACCGAAGAGGAGAAAGAGAGACACAAAAGGGAGAATAAGATAGAGAAAAGGAAAGCCAAGGTGGGAGAAGACGAAAGAAGGAGGGGGGGGGGGTGAGCAGCGACAAGGAGGGTGAAACATCAAGTCCAGAGAAACAGGATCCAAAGACCAAGACTCTTTGTTGTTCACATTACGCCCCTGCTGCTCGAGGCGGGGGAGGGGGAGGGGGGAGGGTAAGGGGGGAGGGGGAGAGGGTAAGGGGAGGGAAAGGAGGGGAGAGGGGAGCGACGACTTTCTTTGACACATATTTATCTATGTGGAAACACGCACGCATTCCTCCATTATATACATACATGCACATGAATGCGAGCACACACACACACACACATAGAGAGAGAGAGAGGAGAGGGAGGGAGAGGGGGAGGGGGAGGGGGAGGGGGAGGGGGAGGGAGAGGGAGAGGGAGAGGGAGAGGGAGAGGGAGAGGGAGAGGGAGAGGAGAGAGAGAGAGAGAGAGAGAGAGAGAGAGAGAGAGAGAGAGAGAGAGATAGCATGCGGAAATGCTATATTTATTTTCGTTTCGTTTCTCGTTCATATTGACAAGATTTTCAGAAACAGAGTGAAGAGGCAAAGCAGTGTATGTGAAAAAAAAATCAATAAGTGTTGATATATATCACCAAACGTAATTTAATTCATTCCGCAGCTAGTGTAATTCACTTCTATTTTACGAAAATGACGCAAAATAAATTTCCCGAATGCCAGTGGTTAATCGTTATCCACTAGATCCCTTTCCCTAGCAATCCATATTGTCTCGGATTACATTCCAATCCTCTTTGTACAAATGTCACCGTGTTTCTATATCTCTCTGCCTGTTATCTGTGGCTTCACTGGAACACAAGTTAAGCATTCTTTCGCTACCTCGTTTCACTGGAGATTAAATTACAGATAAATATTTCACATTTATGCTTTCCGATTTAAAGATTTCACTGACAAAAAGGTGTTCCGCTTCTAATAAAAAAATAAAATAGCGGCTATGGGAGATAACGTTATAAATATAGGAAAATATAAGATCTTTTTTTAGTTATATCTATTTCGGTATAAAATGTTTTCAATCCACAAAGTCGATACGTGATAAATCGTGGAAATTGGAAGAGAGAAAGAGAGAGAGAGAGAGAGAGAGAGAGAGAGAGAGAGAGAGAGAGAGAGGAGAGAGAGAGAGAGAGAGAGAGAGAGAGAGAGAGAGAGAGAGAGAGAGAGAGAGAGAGAGAGAGAGAGAGAGAGAGAGGAGAGAAGAGAGGAAAGAAAGAAAGAAAGAAAGATAGAAAGAGAGAGAGAGAAAGAAAGAGAGAAGAGAGAGAGAGAAAGAAAGAGAGAAAGAAAGAAAGATAGAAAGAAAGAGAGAGAGAAAGAAAGAGAGAGAGAGAAAGAGAAAGCATTCCTAAGTTCAGCGGCAACCACGTCTATATGAATATGTAAAGAGATAAATAAATAAATATATGGACAAGTATGTAACACAATCCTTCAGGCATTTCCTGTGCTGTCGCCACATTTTCCGAATAAAGTTCTCAGCATTACTCCCATCTTCGAAATCGCTTCATTTGGCTGATTCAGAATATAAATAACCAAAATACGAGATAAACAACAACAACAATAACAAAATCGAAATTACGACATCCCTTTCTTTGAACGCACACGACGTGAAGAAAAAAAAAACGACCATCACACAGCGCGATTCGTCACGTCTACCCCCTACGGCGTGCAAAAGGCGACTAAGCTCCGGGCTCGATTGCAGAAGGTTAAGAAAAAAAAAAACATGGTTCGGGGCGACACAAGAGTAAACGAACTATGGTGAAAAAAAAATATGGTATATGACGATATTACCTAAACTCTGTCTTAAACAACACCGATTCAGCGCCGATACTTGGGAGGGGAAAGTGTCATAAAATACTGAATGAAAGGTACGTTATTACTTACGAGGAATGTTGACGCCAGGAAAGCGATCGAACAGCAGCACGAGGTTTCTGAAATGGAGAATATTTCATGAATATACAAATATTTCGTGAGAATATTAATATTCCCTTTATATATATGTGGTTATATACTTAATCTATGTATATCTGGTGGATGGAAAAAACTCTAAAAAAAAGAAAGAAAGAAGGAAAGAGAGAGAGAGAGAGAGAGAGAGAGAGAGAGAGGAGAGAGAGAGAGAGAGAGAGAGAGAGAGAGAGAGAGAGAGAGAGAGAGAGAGAGAGAGAAATCAAGTAAGAAAGAGAAAGATGGAAAGAAAGAAAGAAAGAGAAAAAACGAAAAAGAAAAAAGAAAGAAAAAAAAATCACGTATTTATCACTCGTAGATAAACCCCTGTTCTATACACTAAAGTTATACTTAGTGTCCAACGTGAATAAATACTCCCGTAACACAATAGACACCTAGTAATAACACTGAAAGCGTTTCACACATGTTGTAATTAAATGTACAGGTATATACTTACAAACAAACACGCAGACACACTTGAGAGGGTACGTGAACGAGGCTTTCGTACCTGATTGGATTTATGTAATAATAATGAAGTGGCTGCAGCATGGCGGGGTTGGTCGACGGTGACAGTCATGGCAAGTATGCCACCTCCACTCCCCCCCTCCCTCCTTCCTCCACTCTCTCCTCCCTCTTCTCCCCGTCTCCCCTTCTTTCTCTTCGTCCTCCTCTCCCTTTCACTTTCTTCTTTCCCTCTCTCTCTCCTCCTCCTCTCCTTGTCTTCCTCCTCTTTCCACATCTTCGTTTCCCTATACCCCATTCTTCCTCATTCCCTCCTCCCCGTCCTTTTCCGTCTCCGTCCTCTTCCCTCCTCCATCTCCCTTCCCTCCCGTCCCCCCCTTCTCCCTTCCCCCCTTTGTCCCTCGTCCCATCTGCCCCTCCGCGAACGTGGCCTGACTATCTCAGCCTCTGGGTCTGGAGGAACATTGAAGACGCCAGGGAATAAGGGGGGGGGACTGGGGAGGTGGAAAGGGAAGGGCCGGGGTAGGGGAGGGGGACTGGGGAGGTGGAAAGGGAAGGGGCCGGGGGTAGGGGAGGGGGACTGGGGAGGTGGAAAGGGAAGGGGCCGGGGGTAGGGGAGGGGGACTGGGGAGGTGGAAAGGGAAGGGGCCGGGGGTAGGGGAAAAGGGGAAGGGGAGGTGACATGGAAGGGAGGTAGAGGGGAGGTAGTAGGGGAGGTGGCATGGGAGGGGAAAGGGGAACGGGAAGGAAGGGAAAGGGGAAGGAGAAAGGGGAGGTGCAGGGGAAGGGAATGGGAGGAGACAGGGGAAGATGCAGTGGAGGTTGTAGGGGAGGGGGCTCGGGGAGGTGGCAGGGGAGGGGGGCATTGAAAGGGGAGGGTAGAGAGAGAGAGAGAGAGAGAGAGAGAGAGAGAGAGAGAGAGAGAGAGAGAGAGAGAGAGAGAGAGAGAGAGAGAGAGAGAGAGAGAGAGAGAGAGAGAGAGAGAGAGAGAGAGAGAGAGAGGAGCAGGAATGTAAGAGGGAAAGAAAGAAGGTGAGAGAAAAGGTGAAAGGTAGGAAGTGGTAGGAAGGAAAAAGGAAGGAGGAGGAGGATAGTCAAGATTAAAGAGAATACGAGGAAGAGAAAGGAGTGAGAGAGGAAGAGAAAGAAGAAGAGTAAAGAAACAATCAAACGGGAGTGAAAAGAGGCACACATTACCCCCACGAGAACTCTGCAGCTCGATAGTGAAGGAGGAACGAGGCCAACACGTAACACTCAGAGAAAGAACACACGAGAACAAATGCAAAACGGAAAAGTGTTACGCGAAGACTCGACACGAGCGAGAAAGCCTTCGAATTCGGTAAAAAACGACTTGTACAAACAGGTGACCATTGTTAAGAGAAATCCCTTGATAATACACGTTGGTAAAACACAGCACTATATACTCTGTCTCAAGGGATGCCGTGAAAAAACAATCAACATTAATCTGGGCCATTGGAAACAAGTGTAAGATACACACAGCAACAGAGAGGCGTGGCTTACAATTGACAAATGCAGTCTTGGTACACAAACGCCTGAGAACAACAACAAAACACCTAATTAAAGTTTCTAATTATGCGTATTAAACCACATGACCGTCTTTGCGTTGCTGATGAACCCCTAAAATCCACATGCCAGTTACAAACGCGAATTTGGTCAAGAAATACACACTTGTTATAGCTAGCGCTGGTCACTCATCCCCCTCTCCCCCTTCCCTTAATCCTGCGTGATACCTGCAAACCACTCAACTCCTGCAACATCAAGTCACGCACGAAAAGTCTCGTTTTGAATTTCTCGTTATTGTAATTCTGTCTCCGCCGTTACAGTGTGAATGTGTGAGTGTGGGGGAAGGGGAGGGGACGGGGGAAGGGACTCCATTGAGGTCGAATTACCATGGGATAACGAGGAACCCATACTTAAAGTAGTGAAATATGTATTATTTATCATAATTTCTTTTTACATCTTTCATAGCAACGCATCAACATAAAACAACGAAGCGCGCAACAAAATTGACAAGCTCAATACCAAAGCAACAACGGGAGTCAATAACCTCCAAAAAATCGTAACGCAATATGACGCCACAGTTCCTTGGCGAGGCACACAATAGCATACGGGAACACAACTGGCAGAACACATGGCAGAGGGACGCGACACCCCGATCGATACATCAATATGAACACTCGCTCTTGCTAAGATTGATACATCATCAAAATACAACTCCACGTCGCCACCACGGGCACGGAACGCAATCGCGGCGCCGCTGCCGTTCTGCTGGCGGCGGGAAAGTAAACACAGCCATGGCGGTCGGCGTACGCACGCGAGGATACGTACGGTTCTGTAGATTTAAACGTTACAGGTGTACGGTTTTTCATGGTGGTGGGGAAGGTCAAGCGTGTTTCTCAACTGGTTTACTTTGTCTCTGTCTAATCCCTTCTCTCTCTCTCTCTCTCTCTCTCTCTCTCTCTCTCTCTCTCTCTCTCCCTCTCTCTCTCTCTCTCTCTCTCTCTCTCTCTCTCTCTTTCTCTTCTTCTCTCTCTCTCTCTCTCTCCTCTCTCTCTCTCTCTCTCTCTCTCCCTCTCTCTCTCTCTCTCCCTCTCGCTCTCTCTCTCTCTCTTCTCTCGCCGCGCCCTGGTAACGGCGGTGATAAGGCCCCCTTGTTGACACGAGAATGCCCCACCATGAAAACCTGGGTCACGCATCTCACTCACTTTAATCCGGTCCTATTTACGAAAGAATGTAAAGAACTCTAACGACAAAAGATAAATAAATAAGACCAATAAACAGATTAAATAAAAGCGCAGAACGGCGAGACGCGAACGATGGCCTATGAATAAAGACACAACAAAGTTTCTGTAACCCGAGCGCTGTACTGTACGAAGGCAGCGACGCAAAGACCAACAAATTATACACATTAGCTTAACGATGCTCGACACTCTCATTAAGTATTTTAACATGATATC
>NC_051386.1:12594328-12604328 GCF_015228065.2 Penaeus monodon | reverse complement strand
ACTACAAATTCGTATACAGTTAGCTTCGTGTGAGGTAGCGCTATGGTATATATGTATCCTTGTATGTATTCCACAGGAGGAAGGGGTGGGAAGGGAGGAAGGAGAAAGAAAGAGGGGGAGACGAAAAGAGAAGGAGGCGGAGAAATGGGACTTCAGGTAAGGTACATATGTATCTTTTTATGTATCCCATAAGAAGAAGAGGTGGGAAGGGAAGAAAGAAATAGGGGGGAGGGAAGAAGGAGAAGGAAAAAGGGGGAAGTGTGAAGAAGAGGAGGCGGAGAAAGGGGATTTTAGGCGAGGCAGCGCTATTGTGTGCATATCTATTGCATAGTAATAATCATATCGTTTACTGAGACCTTTTGACTACAGCTGCCCTATCACTTGGTTACATTTCTACAGCTGTATATTCCGCGTCCTTCTATTCTTATCACAGGCAGTATCACTTCCTTATCTTTGTGGATATGCTACACTTGTGTAGTCTAACGATTAGCCTCAGCGTGTGATTCATCTGCTCGTCTGACACCTGTTTTGAACACCTGCAAAACCTGTCGTACCTGGCGTCATAGACAGGGGAGGGGAGGGGGAGGGGGGATGGGGGAGGGTGAAGGGCGAGGGATGAAACTAGCAAAGGGTCGAAGATCGAATCTCTCCTTATCTTCTTATCAAGGACAAAAGTTGACCCTGTTATCTCTGAGTGTCAGGACGAACCAACCGTGCGGGGCCCTTCGTGTGAAGCCAACATATGAGGTATGTCGGGGACCCAGCACAGGGAGGTGGCCGGGGGGGGTGCAGGGGTGGTAAAGAGGAGGAGGGTAGGAGAACAGGGTTACTGAACGCTTACATGTACGTTACGTTATGACACGCAGGATCCAAGTGGCTGGTTTTTGTATGGTGCAATAAGGCTCCTGGATGATTTAAGGTGTGTGAAAAATGCGACGTTATTATTGATGTAAGGAGGGTGGCATGGAGAAGGGACGGAGAGAAGGAGGGAATAATAGAAGGATGAGGGATGGAAGGGAGGGATTAAGAAGGGAATAATGTGAGGGATATATTAAGAAGAGAGTAAAGATAGAGGAAGAGAAAATTCAGTGATTATAATGGCGAAGAAGAAGAAGATTGGATTAAAAGGAGAGTGATAGCGGTGACGAGGAGGATGAAGAAACAGAAAAGAAGAAAAGGAGATAGAGAAATTAAGAACTAGTTGGGGGACGGGAAAGAGAGAAAGCGACAGGGAGGGAGGGAGGGAGGGAGGGAGGGAGGGAGGGGGAGGGGGAGGGGGGAGGGGGAGGGGGAGGGAGGAGGGGAGGGAGGGGAGGGAGGGAGAGGGAGAGGGAGAGGGAGAGGGAGAGGGAGATAGAGATAGAGAGAGAGAGAGAAACACAAGAGAAAGAAAAGGAAAGCAAGCGAAAAAAAAAAATACAAGCGAAAGGCAGACCGACAGACAGACAGACAGACAGTCATACAGCAAGAGATAGATTAGCAAATCTTTTCAAGTCCTCCGATTACGAGTGAATGGCTAATAGTGAATGAGGAGAAAGAGTCGTGGCTTGGGGAATGGACGCCAGAGGGAGTCGTGAGGACGGCGGCCATTCAGACATGACCGAGACGCTGAGGGGGGAGGGGAGGGGGGAGGGGAAGGGGGGAAGGGAAGAGGAGGAGGGGAAGGGGAGGAGGAGGGGGAAGGGGAAAGGGGAGGAGGGGGAAGGGGGGAAGGGGAGGAAGGGGGGAGGGGAAGGGGGGAGGAGGGGAAGGGGAGGGGAAGGGAGGAAGGGAGGAGGGGGAAGGGAGAGGGGAGGGAGGGGAGAGGGGGAGAGGAGGGAGGAGAAGGGGAAGGGAGGGGAAGGAGGAGGGAGAGAAGGAGAAGGAGGAGGAGGGAGAGAGGGAGAAGGGGGAGGAGGAGAGAGAGGAGGAAAGGAGAGAAGGAGAGAGGTGAGAGAGGTAAAGAAGGAAGGAGGGAAGAAGAGAGAGAGAGAGGGAAAGGAGGGGGAAAGAGGGAAGGGGAGAAAGAGATAGAAAGAGAAAGAAAGAAGAGAAAGAGAGAAAAAGAAAGAGGGAAGAGGGGAAGAGAGGGGAGAAGGGGAAGAGGAGGAGAGAGAGGAGGGGAGGGGGAGAGGGGGAAAGGAGGGGAGAGAGAGAAAGGAGAGGGAGAGAGAGAGAGAGAGAGAGAGGAGAGAGAGAGAGAGAGAGAGAGAGAGAGAGATAAAAGGACGAAAATTAATTATGATAATCAGTAATGAGAGGAAGCAGAAGAGGACAAAGTTAAGAGAGAGGCCAGAGGAATAAAAGTAAAGAAAAAATTAATGCGAAGAGAGAAGGAAGAGCAGGAAAACAGAAAAGGAAGAGAGGAAGGAGGAGGAAGGAAGGAGGGGGATTAGGAGGAGGAGGAGGAGGAGGAGGAGGAGGAGAAAGAAGAAGAGGAAAAGAGAAAATAAAACGAGCAGATGAAGAAGAGGAAAATGAGGAGAAAGAAGAGGATAGAGAGAGTGAAGCAGAACGAGATGGAGACTTTGGAGCCAACATTATCTGGCGATCACGGCGCGCCAATCACCCCCATCACCCACCACCATTACCTCACCCCACCCAATCCTCCCCCATCCCCCCTTCTCCAACCCCACCATTCCCTAACCCTCACCCCCCATCCCTTCCCCATCCCCCTCCTCCTCTCCACCCCCGCCGACTCCATCCCCTTCACTCTCCCCCTCCCCCCTCCCCCCTCCCCCTGCTGTTACCGAGGCTTGTTGTGCTGCCGGGCATCGTGGGGGGGGAGGGGGGAGGGGGACGGGGGCATGGAGCAGCATCATAAGCAATGCAATGAGGAGGGAGATCAAGAGAAGATGAAGGAGGGAGAGAGAGGGAGAGGGAGAGAAAGAGAGATAGGAGGAGAGGGAGACGGAGATGGAGATGGAGGTAGAGATACATAGATAGATAGATAGATAGATAGATAGATAGATAGAGAGAGAGAGAGAGAAAGAGAGAGAGAGAGAGAGAGAGAGAGAGAGATAATGATGGTGACAATGGTAAACAGAAGTGTTTTGAAGGATGGTAATCCGTGAATTTCTCTCCCAAAGAATCTAATGCAAAAACAAACACACACACACAGACACACAGACACACAGACACACACACACACACACACACACACACACACACACACACACACACACACACACACACACACACACACACACATCATCCCCCCCTAAACATGCGTGCATTCGGACAGGCGATTGCAAATTATTCATAGATGACCGAGGTAGTCATTAAATAATTACAAAACACTGTTGCACGAAGCAATGCAGCCAAATAGGTACCTGATTGTACAGGAGACTTGTACTTGGCCAAGTGTGTATGCTCTTTGCTCTTTATTATGCATTATAATCATATATTTGCAGATAACATTAATACACACATGTGCGCATATATATACATACATATATATATATATATATATATATATATATATATATATATATATATATATATATATATATATATATATATATATATATAACACACACACACACACACATTTTATATAGCTTTATATATACTATTCCTTATCTCTAATATTACATACACACACAAAGGGAGTATAGGAAACCGAATAATAATAGCATTGATGATGAAAGCAAAAAGAGAAAAGAAAAAGAGAAATGTAGTGATGATGATGATGATGATGATAATAATAATAATAATAATAATAATAATAATAATAATAATAATAATAATAATAATAATAATAATAATAATAATAATAATTTAATAATAATGCTGGTGATGGTAGCAGTATTACTAACGAGAGAAAAGACAATGCTTATCATAAAAAAAATAAAAAATAAATGACAGCATGGAAGAAGAAGCGGGAGAGAGATATTAAGAGAAAGAGAGAACAGGAGGAAGGAAGGATGAAAGGAAGGAGAAGGAGAAAGAGGAATGAGTGAGGAATAACTGGAAAGAAAGAAAGAGAAAAGGAAAGAGAAAGAGGAAGTGCGGAAGGCTGATAGGACAGAAAGAGGGAGACAAACAACGTATAAAATTATAAGGAAAGAGAGAATCAAGAAAACCAAAACAGGAGAAATAAGAAAAAGATCAATAGTAAAAGAAAAATGATAAAGCAATATGTGAAAAAAAACGAAAAAAAAAAAAATAAAAAAGAGAAGACTCAAAAAAAGAGAGACAAAAAAGGAAGAAGAAAAGAGAGAAAAAGGGAAAATTTAAATAAAGAATAGTAAAAAAAGAAGAAAAGGTAAAAAGGAGGGAGAAAAAAGAAGAAGAAAAACAACGACAAGAAAACGAGAAAAGGAATAGCAAGATAGATAGCTAGATAAATATATATGTAGATAGATAGATAGATAGATTGATAGATAGATAGATTGGTAGATAGATAGATTGACAGATAGATAGATAGACAGATAGAGAGAGAGAGAGAGAGAGAGAGAGAGAGAGAGAGAGAGAGAGAGAGAGAGAGAGAGAGAGAGAGAGAGAGAGAGAGAGAGAGAGAGAGAGAGAGAGAGAGAGAGAGAGAGAGAATTATAAAGAAATTACAGGTTGAAGACGTATGGACGAAGGCGCACGCAGGAGGGCAATGGGGTGGGGGGGGGGGGGGTCGTCATCCTTAGTTTCTAAAATGGCAGGCACGACCACCTTCTCCCCCCCCCCCCCCAGTCTCCCCCTCTACCTGGTCATTGCGGACGGTCAAGGTCGCTTTTATTTTTTTTATTTTTTATTGTTTTTTATTTATTTATTATTATTTTTTTTGGGGTGTATATTTTGCTAAGGTAGTTGGGGGTGGGGGGATTCTGTTCTAATTTACTGTGTCTGTTTTTTTTGTTATTATCATATCACTTATTGTCATATTATTATTATAATTACACGTAATATGATCGTTGTTATTATCATCATAATCTGGTATTATCATTATTATTTTTGTTGCTTTTTTATATAATTTCTATTTTTCACTGTCATCGTTATCATACCATAATTAACATTTTGCTCTATCATAAAAAAAAAAAAACATAAAGAAGAAAAAAATATATCACACATTCAATAAGTGAACAATAGAACAAAAAAGGAAGAAAATGAACAAAAAGGTCAAACACACAGGCTGTTCCATGAACAAACGTTCATGTTTGAGTGCTTCCTGTGACATATCCTTATGCAAGCAATTTATTATATATTTTGCACTTTACACCGTTTTCGATAATGTGTATTCAATACCTGTGTATCTTTTCAATTGTATGTGGATGTATTTATATATTCAGCACGCACGCACGCACGCACGCACGCACACGCACACACACACCACACACACACACACACACACACACACACACACACACACACACACACACACACACGCCGTGTGTTTATGCATGTATATGCGCATGAATCTGGATGCATATTTATGAACTTCTAGCAAGTAAGAAGGATAAACATTCCCACATACAGCTAACCCGGCAGCCGTCCGCCAGTGAGTGCCGAGAGACAGGCCTGACAGCGACGGCGACGCAGACAGAGAGACGGAGAGACAGACGAATCAGACAGACACGATGGCCACTTGACACTGACCGTCGCTTTGCCACTCGAGTACTTGGGGGTTGCCTCCTGTGTGGCCGAGGGGGGGATGGGAGGTGTAGGGGGGTCCTACTCGGTATTCTCCTCAAGATGGCGGCCGATTTGCTCCTTTGTTAACCCTCGGCGTTGCTGCATTTACGCCCTTTCCGTGATAATCAACAACATCAACCGTTTATTATCAACATTATGATGATTAACTTCATCAACATTATCTTATCTTTATAATTATTTTTTCTAAGGACTCAAAGGCGATTAATGACAACATGAGGATGTTCTCGGGAGGGAAGGATCGTGAAGTCGTGGCCAATTAGCTTTTGTTGCCATAATAAATGTGGATATGCGTTTGCCATCAGGTCTAATCATGGTCTTTGGTTAATTAGTAATCAGTCTTTATGAATCGAGCCTAGACAAGTAAAATTTGAAATTATGTGAGGTTATATACTGTTACTGTACTATAATATGATGAAAATTTATGTCTGTACCAACATTATTAAATTTTGTGTCTCCTCGAGACACATATATCCTGTACTTCATAATAGACAATCTGATTACATTTTATACTCAAATCGGAAGAAATTAAATGGTTAGATCATAGATGGTCTACATACTGTTCTATAATTCGTAAACTAAATTATTATGCTCTTATATTCTTTTTTAATATATTTTTAAATTCGGTATTTTTAAGTGTAATGTGAAACAAGGAGCGTCAAATCCGTAGAGTTTACACATTCACGTCCCACGTTCCGTACCCGCGCTGATGTTGTCATTAATCTCTCTCTCTTTTTTTAGGACTGTACTGCTATGCAACATTGCAGTCGATATAATAACTCGTACAAACACACTCAACACGCGCACGATTCCTTCCACCGTTCTCCTTTTAGATTTTTTTTTATAAGCGATCACTTGGCAAGAACACAACCACGAGCTGCCTTGGCTCATCTCAAGCTACATTTTATTCACTGCATGTCCTCTTCACACGATTCCACGACAATATAAGTCAAATTTCGCAGTTTCGAAGACCGAGAAAACACCACCACAACAGTATTAGCTGTCGACACTGGCAATCTCATCGAGCAGTACAATCGAGCAGCCCTTAATTAGATCAACCAAATCTTTCGAGAGATCGTGACAGGTGATATCGTCTTCACGAAAAAAGAAACAAAAAAGGAAGAGAGGAGGAGAGGGAGGATTAAAAGACGAGCGGTATCGTGACTAAAAGCGATCGAGTCCTAATTGCGGAAGCACGAAAGGTCTGGAATCGTGAGGAGCCCACGTGACACCACGCTGTGCCATGCCGGGTTTGTTTACCTTATACGTATTTGGGGTTGTATCTACCCTTTTATGTGTATGTATGTCTGTCCCCAACATATCTATATATACACAAACTTAATTTTATATACTGTATATATGTTTCCACGAGTTTATCCTTTTTTATGTGTTTATGAGTGTGAGTAAAGTCCCTTTTGCCAACAACAGTATATATACGAGTATACATATTTTTAGCCGTGATAGCATCAAATGGTCCAAACATAGAACGTGACAAACAAAGCTGCAGAATGATAAAACAGGAGGAAGAGTAAGAAAAAACGAGAACAAAACAGAGGAGATGATAAAAAGAAGAAGAAGAAAAAAGAGAGAGGAAAAACGCCTCTTCGATTACTGGTAATGGAAAGCGGAAGTGGACGAAGGTTATCCAAACTTCTTGTTTGCTGCAAGTAAATACGGAGTCTTAACTAGGGAGAGAAGGAGAGCGAGGAGGGGGAGAAATCAGAAAGGAGGAATGGTGAGGAGGGGGAGAAAAGGGGAGATGGCATTAAGGGGAAAATCGGAAAGGGAAGATGGCGAGGAGGGAGAGACGTCCGAAAAGAGAGGGAGAAAATGGGAGAAGTGAAAAGAGAGGAGATGACACGAAGGGAAGAAAATGGGAAATGGCGTTGGGAGAAGATAAAAAGGAATTTGGGGCTAAAGGAGAAGATAAACCAGGCTGACTTTGAGGGGAAAAGAGGGGAAAAACAAAAGTCAAGACCGAGCTGCTTATGAAGAAAATACATACCCAGCGAATTGGAAGATAGAGGCAAGAACGAAGTGAGAAAGAGAGTAAGATGAAGATGGAGCGGTTGACACAGATTTAAAAGACAGTGAAAGATAGCGTTAGAGGAAGGAGGGCGGAGGGGTACGTGGGAAGAAGGGAGGAAGAGAGGGAAGGACGATATATATATATAATATATATATATATATAATATATATATATATATATATCGCATACATACATAATATATATATAATATATATATATATATATATATATATTATATCATAATAATATATAGTATATATTATATATATATATATATATATATATATATATATAATTATTTATTTATCTATATTTATATATAGAGAGGGAGAGGGACAAGGAGAGAGGGGGGAAAAGAAAGAGAGAAACAGAGACAGAAAGAGCGTAAGAGAGAAAGAGAGAGAGAGTGAGTGAGGGCGCGCGACCTTCCTCCCACGACCACAATTAGGAGCGATCTCACTGTTATTATTAAACACCCGAATTGTCCCTTCCTTTTCTCCTCCATTTGAGCGGCCCATTTCCTCGTCTCGCTCCTGACAGCGAACTGCCGATAAAGCGACATGACAGACCCGGCGATTCCTCGTGTCAACAAACAGCGGCCGTCATTTGTCTGCGGTCAAATCGTGTTTAAAGAAAGGACATGTCACTCTCTTCCGTCCGTGTTTGAGGCGGTTCGTCAGCCCATGCCGATTCAAAGCGCCGTGTCACCATGCAAGATAGCAGTCATGTCCTCGGAGACTGCGCTCATGTCATCTCTTTCATTCCCCTCTTTGTCATCTTTCTATTTCTTCTCATCTTGTCATCTTCCTCTTTTTCTCCTCCTCCTTGTCATCTTTTTCCTTCTCATCCTCCTTTATCACCTGTTGTTTTTCCTTCTTTTTTTGCTACATTCATATGACGATATAAACTACAGATATTTCCCAATATTTTCAATCTGACCGCCTTTCACTTTTTATTTTCTTCAATCTGGCGCGGGATTATCATCTATCACCGCTTTCTGTGGCCATCACTCCTTCATACCACGACAGAATATAACGTACAAAAAGCTATTTATATCTAATGCTTTTAAGACTTGCCACAAGTACATAATCAATAATTTCCTCCTTTCCTTCCATTTGCTAATTGACAGCTACTTGGACTTTTATTTAAGTATCTGAAGACTGATGACTTCACTTCCACACAGACATTATTTTTCTTTTTCGAGACGTCATAGTTTATGCTAACAAAATTTTTTTCTTTCTCTCTCTCTCTCTCTCTCTCTCTCTCTCTCTCTCTCTCTCTCTCTCTCTCTCTTTTTTACTCGTGTCAACTCTCTATATATGTCTACCCCAATCTTACCAAACCCAAGGAGACATAAATTGCAGGTCGTTACATCCGTTTCGAGTAGGCAAAAGGGTTCTATAGATAACGTGCCAAAAATATTGAATCTAATGTACACTTCGTTTGAGTGTGTGTGTTGTCGCTCTTTATAAGGAGAAGAGGGAGAGAAAAAAGAAGAGGAGGATGAATAAGAAGAAGAGGATAAAGAGAAAGAAGTAGAAGAAGAAAAGTAAAGGATGAGGAGGAAGAAAAAAGGAATAAGAATGAGAATAAGAATAAGAATATGATGCGGAGGAAGAAGAAGAAGAAGAATTAGAACAAAAAGAAGAAGAAGGAGGAGGATGATGAGAGTGAGGAGAAGGAAGAGGAGGAGGAGAAAAAAAAGAAACCGAAAAAAAGGAATATCCAAAACAAACCTTAATAATCAACCTAAAAGACGAAAAGAGAGAGAAAAAAAAACAACTAACAGCAAAAAAAAGAACAAAAAAAAAAAAAAAAACAAACACACACAGAGCAAAAAAAAAAAAAATCAGCAAAACATTCACGACGCATAATAAACTTAACATTTAAAGCCGCCCCCCCATAAAAAAGCCAGAAAAAAAAATCCACAAACTCAAAGTATCTATTAACGTTTCCTCGAGATCAAAAATATTACAAGATTCAAGGCGACGGCGGTTCTTAGTCCAGACTCCAAGACCTCGGCGCCAGCTACGTTTCTCAGCTTATGGTTCCTAATTGCCTATCAGAAAGGGAGAAAGGAAGAGGGGGAGAGAGGGGAGGAGAGGGGAGAAGAGGGGAAGAGGGTAAGAAGAGGGTAAGAAGAGGGGCGAAAGGGGAGAGGTGGTGAAGAGGGGAGAGAGGAGATGGAGAGAGAAAAGGAGAGGGGAACGACGGGAGAGGGGAGAAGAAGGGAGATAGGGAAGAGAGGAAGAGAGTGGAGAAGAGGGGACAGAGGGCAGAAAAGGGAAGAAGAAGGAAGGGGAGATAAGGGGAGGGGAGAAGAAGAGAAAGGGAAAGTGGGAATATGAG
>NC_051386.1:12566828-12579328 GCF_015228065.2 Penaeus monodon | reverse complement strand
TCTCGCCACCGTGCCCCACCTGATTCAACTAAGCACTTCGTTGGGCTCCTCGCGGGACCAGTGAGTCTCCGACCGTCTTCGTGCTGTTATGGTTTCCGTCACGTCTCTCTGGAGTTACGTCTTGGGTATCTTGCGCAAAGTTCAGCCTTGCATCTAACATTACATCATAAATAGAAAAAAAACCTACGAAGTCTGGTTTTATGACTTTCATCTTTTACCTCTTTCTTTTGTTTTCTACAAATTTTCTCCCAAATAACATACCTTTCATGATTACCTCTTTGCCTCATGAATAAAACCCTCAACGGCTGAATTCTTATCATGCAAACAAGGCAAGAGCTCAGCGTGTTATGTCTGGGGCGACATTTTTTCTTCGAAATGTGGTGTATGGCGGCTCTCGCGAGGTGTTGGGAGTGCTGGAAATGTTGGAAATGTTGGGAAAGCTGGAAATAACGGGTAATCGATGGGCAATAATATGGGCTTTCACCAGACGACGATGAGAGACAAGGATGCCAGGATGAGAAGGAAGAAAGGAAGGAGAAAGAACGGAAGAATGGAAGCGAAAGAAAGAATTGGAGGAGGAGGAGGAGGAGGAGGAGGAGGAGGAGGAGGAGGAGGAGGAGGAGGAGGAGGAGGAGGAGGAGGAGAAGGAGGAGGGAAGGCTGAACAGGAAGAAGAAAAAAGAATGAAGGATAGACGGAGGAGGGAATAGTGGGGAGAGAAGAGAGGATGGAAGAAGAAAAGAAGACTGAAGAAGGAAGGGAAAAGAGAGGAGAAAGAATAGAAAGAAGAGGAGAGAAAGGTGAGGGAGGAAGAAGAGAAGCGTGATAAACTACGAATCAATGCCAGTGTCTTAATTTTTTGCCTGAAACTAGAACTTCTTAGAAAAAAAAAATGTATGTCGTGTCGTTACTTACAACTACGATGCTATACGATAATGGCAGTTAATTATGTATGCGATACTCTACTTGTCTCTCTGTTTGCCTAATGTCTTAGTTTATAGGTTCATCATCATAGTCATACACACACATCTGTCCATCTATATATCTACACAAACACAAACACAAACACACACACACACACACACACACACACGCACACGCACACGCACACGCACACGCACACTCACATGCACACACACACACACACACACACACACACACACAAAGAGAGGTGGCGCCGTATGCCGTGAGCGAGGTCGCGTGACCGGCGAGGATCGAGCACCGAAACGCAGGTCTCCCGTGGGCGGTCGTCAGGCGGTGTCGCCTCCGCCACGTCTCTCTCTGCTCTGCTCTTTTTTTTTTTTGCGCTGCGAGTAAAGGTGCATTCAGAGGCCATTTTCTCCTATTCTGAAGGCGTAATCCCAATGCCAATATGAATGGTGAAAGGGGGAAAATCAGAAGGGTTGTAATAAAAAAAAAAAATCTACCTATTCCTTCGTATGAGTAAAATGAGTAACCGGTCAACACACCTTTCCATTCTTGTCGTTGTTAGTGTTGCTGTTGGAGAAGGAACTTTCGAGAACCCTCTAATCCTCTCCCCCCCCTCACCTCCCCCAACGCCTCCTCCCCCCACACCCCGCCCCCCGGCAGACACTCCCGCCTCCGCCCTCCTCGTCGCCGACTTGCCTTATAAGGAGGTGCTTCGGCGTCCCTTCGGTCACGTGCCTTATACGGACACCTGACGCATGCCCCGTTGCCTCTGCCCTGGCACTGCCCTGCTCCCCTGGCATTGCCCAACTTCCCTGCCTCGTCTCTGCCCTGGCACTGTCCTTCTCCCCTGTCTCGCCTCTATCCTGGCACTGTCTTGCTCTCCTGTCTTGTTCCCCTCCCCTCGAAGGGAGGGGAAGGGGGAAAGGTAGGGGACGGGAAGGAAAATGATAGGAAAGGAGAGGGACAGGAAAGCTAGAAGTTGGGGGTAAGAGAGAGCGAGGGAGAAGGGGAGGGAGAGAGGCAAATGGAGAGGGTGAAGTGGGAGAGAGAAAAGAAAGAAAGAAAGAGAATAAGAAAGAAAAAGAAAGAGATAGAGAGAAAAAAGCAAGAAAGAAAGAAATAGAGAAAATAAGAAAGAAAGAAATAGAGAAAACAAGAGAGAAAATAAGAAAGAAATAGAGAAAACAAGAGAGAAAGAAAGAGAGAAAATAAGGAAATAGGAACAGCGAACGAGGGAGAGTGGAGGATGCTATACCCAAAGCAACGTGTGCGCCTCCCCCCATGGTGTTTCCACTCTGCCGTCTGCGTACCCACCAGCTAACCCCCCCCCCCCCGAGACGCTAAGGGTAAGGATAAGGATACGTCAGATCATGCGAAGCTAAGGGTGGCATTCCCATGAGTCAGTTCCTACCACCTCCTTCGACGCAGCGGGTGACGGGGGTACCGAATGAATGGCATCTCGTCATGCACGATCAACAGTTATAATTTACATGGATACATATATACATACAGGGTGTCTGTCTGTCTGTCTGTCCATTCTGTTTATCTAATCATCTATTTACGTATCTATCTCCTTCCCTACTTACCTATCTATTTATCTATCTATATACCTGTCCATCCAACTATAAATCTATTTTTTCTATCTATCTATCTACCTACCTATCTGTCTACCTATCTATCTATCTATCCATCCACCCTTTATATTATTTTTATCCATCTATCTATCTTTCCAACTATCCATATACATGTACAAACGTTGCACATAAGTTCGTGTACGTTCACTGGTACGAGATATACTGTAGGGCGACAGGTCTTATACTGCCTTTCATGTGCATTCAGTCTTGAGAAAATATTAACGAATGAAAAGTATCCCCGTTGCACTCACGCAATATTACCATTTGCTGCAACAAATATGCACCAGCTATTGCACACTGGCGTTGACACTTGGGGTCAGGCTAGGGCAAGTGACCTTTCTGATGTGTGACCTCTGAGAGACCTATAACCTCCCCTTACCTATCCGGAACGGAAAAAAGGGAGAATAAAGAAGTATGTGATAAAGAGGGGAGAAGGAGAGGGTGAAAAGAAGAATAAAGGTGAGGAAGAGGCTGAGGATATGAAGATGAAGAAAGAGAAGATGTAGGAAATAAAGAAGAAAGGGAGGAAAAGAAGAATAAATATGAGGAAAAGGAGAAAAAAAATAGAAGGAGAAGAAGAAGAAAGAGGGAGAGGAGAAAGAAGAGAGGGAGAATAATAAAAAAAAGCAAAAGGAAGAGAAAAAATGACGAGAAAGAAGAAAACGGAGAAAGAGAATGATGACAATAAATCGATAATCGCGAACATATAGTTAGAATACGTCTGAATAATTTCCACGAATCATACTGTGCTTATTCGCGTGAATAAATCCTTCATTAGCAGCATCATCCGTCTCCCGTAAGAATATTTTTTTCACTTTTTCTTTTCTAGGATAAATGGACATTCGTATTGTCAATTTTATTTATTCCATCATTACGTTTGTTGTATCTTTAACCTTTTCTTTTATTTTCATTAAACTATACTTCACGATTTGCAGTAACAGACCTTAAGACGTGGGAATTTTAGCAGTGCCAGTGTACCAACAGGGCTACGAGTGCCTATGGTGTCTGACACACAACTCGAGAATAGGCCTAAGGGGCGGCTCAGATAATTTTAGTGAGGGGGGAGGGGGGAGAAGGAGGTGGAGGGGAGGAGGAGGAGGAGGAGAAGAGGGAGGAGGGGGAGGAGAGGGAGAGGGAGGAGGAGGAGACGAGGAGGAGGAAGAGAGGGGAGGGGAGGCACACTCGTAATAAGAACTTAAGACTTCCTGATAAATTAGATTTGGTTTCTAGCAGCTGATGTGTGGGTCTCGATTGGGTGCCGGCACTCCTTATCAGATAGCTGATAAATACTCTGGGGAGAAGGTCTGATCGAAAACGGCGACTTAAGCGACCAGAATCAACGCGGTAGAATAAAAAAAAAAAAAAAAAAAAAAAAAACTAGCGTGGGTGGTGTCACTGTTGGTAGGGGGAGGTTGGAATGAAGGGGGGGGGGGAGGTTCTAATTTTGATGATTAGGGTATCCATTTTTTTTTTTTTTTTTTAGTATACCTCATTACTATTTGATTTTTTAAATGTTCATCTTATTTCTTTTTTATCTCTTTCCCCCCCCCCTCTCTCTCTCTGTCTCTCTCTGTCTCTGTCTCTCTCTCTCTCTCTCTCTCTCTCGCCACTCCATTCTTGCGTTATAACTACTGTCTCATTTCCTTTTTAGTTCTCTTTCCACTCCTCTCCCCTTTCTCTCTTTCTTCTCTATTTCTCTTCCTCCTCCCCTGTGCCTCATTCTCCTCTTTCTTTCGTCTCTTTTCCCTATTTCCCCTTCCTTCCCTTCTCCCTCTTTCCTTTTCTTTTCTCCTACCTCTCTCTCTTTCTCTCTTCACTGTCCTCTTTCTCTAATTTCCATTTTCTCTCCCTTCTTTCTCTGCTTATCTTCCATTCTTTCTCTCTCCTTCTGCCACCGTCCATTCCTTTTCCCCTTCTTTTTCTTTTCCTCTCGTTCCCCCATTTCCTTTCTCTCACATTTCCTTTCTCTCTTACTTCCTTCCTCTTCCTCTCTCCACCGTCCACATTTCCTTTCTTTCTTTCTCTCTTCCTTTCCTCTCCTTTCACTTCTCTTCCTTCCCTTCTCTCACTTTTCCTCTCCTCTCCCAATATCTCATTCCTTTTCCTTTCTCCTTCCTTTCCTCTCCTTTCACCTTCCCTTCCGTTCCCCTTCTCTCACTTTTCCTCTCCTCTCCCCTCTTCTCCCTGTCTTCCATCCCCTTACCCTGGGGAGGCGAGACCCCAGCACAGGCCAGCGAGCGAGGGTCAGAGTGCCACTGTCCAGCGAGCGAGGGTCAGAGTGCCACTGTCCCGTATTGGTGATAAAAGTTGAGACCCGGTGTCGTTGCACTTGCACTGGGGGGGGGGAGGTGTATGGAAGCGTTGGGAGATGGGTAGGGGGGAAGGGGGAAGGTGTATGGAGGGGGGGGGGATGGGGAAGGGATGAAGGACTGGGGAATGGGTAGTGGAATGGGGAATAGGCGTCGGGAAAGAGAGGAATAGGGGAAATGGGGGAAGATGTATGGGGGTTGAGAGAGGGGTAGGGATAAGGGCGTATGAGCGTAAGGGGAAGAACGAAGGGAGATGAGGAAGAGGGAAGGGGAATGAAAAAGAGGGAAAGCGAATGGGAAATAGGGGAGAAGTAAGAGAATAGAATAAATATAAAGAAGAGATACAAGAGGCGGGATATTCAGCCAAGGAGAGGAGGAGGGAGGGGGAAGGGGGGGGAGGGGTTAGCGCAGACCATCCTATCTAATCGAACTAATCGACATAATCATTATACCTCAGCATACTCATCAAACCGAACATACTCAAATTTATCCTCACCAATAAACACGTATCAGATGAATCACGGGGGGGGGGGGGGGGGATATATAGATACATTTATTCCAAAATACTCTTTTCTACAGTCGCCAAGCTGGAGATCTGGCCTCAGCAGGGAGAGTTGCACCGTGCAATGCAAGCAATGGAAATCTCAGAATGCTACTAATGACGAGTTAATTGAGAGGAAAGGTCATTAAGGGGATGGGCCAGTTCAAGAATGGGTGATTTTGCCTTTTGTTTTAATCGTTGGCGCGAGTGAAAGCTGAACCCGTCATTTCGCGCCCCCCCCCTAGTCTCGTAGATTAATTAAATTAATTCCCCTTTCATTCGATTACACTTCGCCTCATTTTATCTGTCTGTTTATTTATCTATTTATGTGTTTCGGTTTATCAGTCTCTCTAGCTATGTGTGTATCTCCCAGTCTATCTATCTATGCACCAATCAATTCATTTATCAATCTAGCTATGAATATATCTATCAAGGTTTCTATCCATATAGATATATATGTATATATATATATATATATATATATATATATATATATATATATATATATATATAAAGATTAACATATCGATATATCAATTTCCCGTGGAGTTTTTTCACATACCACTTGCAACATTCAAGAAAAAATGACCCCGCGTGCAACTATCCTTCCTTCTATTTTATACCTTATTCGATTCGTACATTGGTAGAATTTCCCTTCGACATTTTAGTAAGGAAAAAATGGGGCACGAAAGCGAATGAATTACTTCACAAAGCGCAAGAGATGTATTTGACGCGATTCGATTCTATCTTCAACAGAAATACAATCTCGACGAGAATCATCCTCTTGCGCTGTGAAGTTTTCATTTTCATTCGTGCCTTTCTGTCCTGCATTTGTCGCAGTGAATTCTGTTTGCTTTGTCTCCCTCTCTTTCTGACTGACTGACTGACTGACTGACTGACTGACTGACTGACTGACTGACTGACTGACTTACTGATTGATTGACTGACAAACTGACTGACTGACTGCTTGTCTGTCTGTATCTCTCCTTCCCTCCCTCCCCCTCTCCCTCTCCCTCCCTCCCTCCCTCTCCCTTCCTTCCCCACTCCTTTCTCCCTCCCTCCTTCCTTCCTTCCCTCCTTAGTTATCCTCACTCAACGAAGCAAATGGGACCAACACAGCAAGTGCGTGGCCACGTGGACGGCACGCGGAGAGAGTTGCTACATGCTTCCTTCTCGCCTCTGCTTGTGCAATACTTCAAATGCCACGCCCTGCCTTTACTCTATATATTTTTTTGCTTTTCTTTTTTTTCTGTGCATGTTGCAAGACTAATTCTAGCCCTCGTCTGTTGTAAACAAGTGACAGAGAAGGATAAACGAGGCACTAAAGATTAGGAAGACCGTTTGAAACTCACCCGAAAATCTGCTCATCTGTTTCGCATACTGGATATTCATCATTTTTTTTTTTACATCACCGCAACTATTCTAAAATATTAGTTTCTATCCAGCCTTTATTTAGATTTTAAAAGAAAGACCCGGCAAGTATAAGTTTCAACAATAACAGCGCGGGAATCGCCTAGAATCAGGATTGACGAAAAGCTAAAAACAAAAGAAAAACGGACTTAAGCAATTTATGCGGCAGCGGATGGAATTGGGAACTGTGTATATAGCATTAACCTTCATAATTACAAGAATAGTGATAATGTGATAAGAGTAACTGTGATGATTATAATAATGATAGCGATAAACACGTGTCAGAGGTATACTAAAAAATAGAAAAATTGATATGCCAACCATAATAGTAATATTATAAAACTAGAATAATAATAATAATAATAGTAATAGCAATGATAATAATAAAAAAATAATGATAATAATAACAATATTAACGTAACAAAGTAATAATAATAATATTAATGTAACATTGTAATAAAAAAATAACAATAATGCTAATAATAATGCTAATAATAATGTTAATGCTAATGCTAATGCTAATAATAATAATAATAATAATAATAATAATAATAATAATAATAATAATAATAATAATAATAAATAATTAATAATAATAATAATAATAAGTAATGATGATGAGGGTAATAATAACAGCAACAGTAGCAACAACAACAACGTCAACAACAATAACAACAATAATAATGGAAAAAAATGATGATGACGGTGATGATGCAGTAATGATGATGATACTAATAATGGTAATAACAATAATAACAACAATGGCAATGACAATTATTAAGATAGTAGTAATGATAATGCTCATAATAATAATAATGCTAATGAAAATTATTATAACAATTACAACAACAACAACAATAATAATAATAATAATAATAATAATAATAATAATAAAATAATAGTAATAATGATGATGATGATGATGACGATGATGATGATGATGATGACGATGATGATAATGATGATGACGATGATACTGATGATAACAACAACAACAACAATAACAATGATACTAACAATAAGAATAATACCGACTACAATAATAATAAAACAGCATTTCGTCCGCACGCCGAAGCCAGAGCCAAAAAAACAATCGACAATCGCCCCACGTTCGGCGCGGATTCGCCCAGAGAGGGAGAGTTTCCAAATTGAACTTATTCGCGTAGGATTAACAAGACTTGAAATTGAAAACGTTAGGCGGGGAAGTAAAAGGACCGAGCAAAGTTGGAAAGATACGAACAAATGTATATAAAATACACACATTCACTATCACAAGCCAAGCACCCGCGGCCATACACACACGCACGCGAACACACACACACAAATATGCGTATAAGGCTATATAGTATACACATATGTGTAGATATCTGTGTACGTGCGTCTATTAATTCATATAGCTTTTTGATTAATAGATATAGATATGTATAGTACGGGTAAATAATATGTTCGCAAGGCAGGGAACATTACACAAAAATAGGAAATATAGGGTAAAGAAAAACACAAGAAATATTCTTGAGTTAGTTATATAGACAAAACAAACACGGAATGAAGTTATTGAGAGAGAGAGAGAGAAAAGAGAGAGAGAGAGAGAGAGAGAGAGAGAGAGAGAGAGAGAGAGAGAGAGAGAGAGAGAGAGAGAGAGAGAGAGAGAGAGAGAGAGAGAGAGAGAGAGAGAGAGAGAGAGAGAGAGAGAGAGAGAGAGAGAGAGAGGGGGGGGGAAGCGAGTGGGTGTGGGAGGGAGTGAGGGAGGGAGTGAGGGAGTGACGGAGGGAACGAGGAAGGAAAGGGAGGGAAGGAAGGAAGGAAGAAGGGAGGGAGGGAGGGAAGGAGAGAAGGAGGGAGGTACAGGAAGCGTGCAAGATATGCAGGAAAAAAATCTAACCGTATCACGAGGCGCCCTCACCGCAGACCGGGCCGACGCTGGACCAATATTAGGGCCAGATCGTGTTACGGGCTTACCGTGGTCTATGCATTAGGCGCTCTCCAGGACTTTCACATTGATTCGCCCACTTTCCATATCTTTCTCTCTTCCTATACGTCTCACTTACAGGGAATATTATTCTCATTCTAAAACCTTATCCTTCCCGATCTGTATTTTGCCGATATACCAACAGAACGACTCCCTTTTTTTCTCTCTCTCTTTTACTTACATTCTCTCTACCATCCCCCCCCCCTAAATCAAGGCAGGTCCCCCCGAAAAGGGAAAGAAATCATGAAATATTTGGTGGCCTGGGCTGCAGTTGCCTCCTAGACTCCGGGGACATTCGCGGCACCGTCTGGGGTAGGAGAGGAAGGAAGGGGTCGTGTCCACAGCGCAGCCGGCCGAGCAGAAGGCCAGCTATGCACTCGCGCTCCTCCTCTTCCTCCTCTTCTTCTTTCCTCTCCTTCTTCTCCTCTTCTTCTTTCTACCCCCCTTCTTCTTCTTCTTCTTCTTTCTCCTCCTCCTCCATGTCCCCTTCCTCGTCCATCCTCCTCCTCCTGCTCCATCTCCCTTCATCTTGTTCCTCCTCCTCCTCCATGCCCCCTTCCTTCTCCTCCTCCTCCTCCTCCTCCTCCATACCCCCTTCCTCTACCTCCTCCCCAGAGTGACAATGCCGTCAACGGGGAGATGTGACAACGTTGCTGTGTTGTGAAGCGGACAGTCGTAGCACCAGCGTGTGTGTTGCGGTGTTGGATGCGACCCCATGCTAGCCGGCCGCGGTTGGGGAGGAGGAGAGGAGGGGAGGGGGGTGGATAGGGGTATGGGGTAAGGGGGAGGGGGGTGGATGGGGAATGGGGGTAGGGGATGGGGGTCGGGATGTGTGGGAAGGGGGTAGGGGTTGGGGAGAGAAGAGGAAGGGGTATGGGAGAAGGGGATTGGTGGATGGGGAATGGGGGTGGGGGAAGGAAAATGGGGGTGGGGGATGAGGAGGGGAAGGGCCAGGAAGGGGCATGAGGGCAGGAGAGAGGAAGGGCCATGGGGGGAAGGGTTGGGGTAGGGATTGGAAGGGGAAGAGGATTAGAGCGGGGTAGGGGATGCGGAGTGCCACAGGGTGAGATGAGAGGGGGGAGCGGGGTAGGGGAAGAGTGGCACAGGGGTGAGATGAGAGGGGGAGAGGGGTTAGTAGTGGTGCTGTGGTCTTGTGGTGTTGTCGTAATGGCGATAAATGCGCCTTGATAGTGTTGATGATTAACGACGTCGGCCTTTGAGCACCGCGACGAGAGCGGCTTTTAAGAGAGAGAGAGAGAGAGACAGAGAGAGAGAGAGAGAGAGAGAGAGAGAAAGAGGAGAGGAGAGAGAGAGAGAAGAAGAGAGAGAAGAGAGAGAGAGAGAAGAGGAGGAGAAGAGAGAGAGAGGGAGAGAGGAGAGAGAGAGAGAGAGAGAGAGAGAGAAGCAGAGAGGAGGAGCAGTCCGTCGTTAATCTGTGCGCGCCAAAATGACACTTAAAAAAAATAAAGATAATAATGTTGAATAACCATTGCCCATCGAAAGGGAACCGCTAGCAATCGTTTCCCCCGAGAAAAACAATCGTCCACAGAAGGAGGCAGTGCCATCCAAACTGTGGCACTACCGGCGTCAGAAGGGCAAGGCACGATGACGTTGGTAACCGCCGAACGACTGACGCCTCTCCCACAATGCCGTAGCAGCGCCACTGCCACCTATAGTTTCACCTGGGAGTCTCTACAGGGATTGCGTTGGTGCGGGAGGAGAGTGTAGGAAAGGGGGGAGGTGGAGGTGGAGGAGGAGGAGAGGTGGAGGAGGTGGAGGTGAGGTGGAGGTGGAGGTGGAGGGTGGGGAGGAGGTGGAGGAGGAGGAGGAGGTGGAGGAGGAGGTGGAGGAGGAGGGAGGGGAGGAAAGGAGGGGAGGAGGTGGAGGAGGAGGTGGAGGAGGAGGAGGAGAAGGAGGAGGAAGAGGGAATGAGTCGTGGGGGGAGGGTGGCAGTGAGGGGAGAGGAGAAGGGGGAAGGAGGCAAAACCCGGTCAGTATTGACACCTCAGGCCGGAAATCATGCCAGGAATTTGTATAGCGGTGAATTTACCTAAAGTTACCTAAAGATTAACACTCAGCCTACTCATTTTCTTTCTTTTCCTTTTTTTCCTTCTCCTCCTCTTCCTCCTCCTCCGCCTCCTCCTCCTCCTCTTCCTCTACCTCCTCTTCTTCCTCTTGCTCCTCCCCTTCCTTCTCCTCCTCCTGCTGCTGCTACTCCTTCACCTCCTCCTCTTCCTTCCCTATCGACGAGACTCCGCGCCTGCTTTTTAGCTCCTAGCAGCCTCTTCTCATTCCTCCTCTCCCTTCCTCCTCACTAGCTTTCTTCCTGAGCTTCCTTCTCACTGCCTCCTATCTCTCTCCATCTTCCTTCTCCTCCTCTCCCTTCTCCTCTTCTTTCCCTAATGCCACAAACAAAGCACTTACCCCGATTGAAGGAAATATTGGGTCCTTTGCCTATGCAGCCGGAGGGCCGACGGAAGGGGGAGATAAAGAAACATAGGGAGAAAGAAGAATGAATGAATGAAGACAGAGAGAGAGGAGAGATAGATAGATAGAGATAGAGATAGATAGATGGATGAGAGAGAGAGAAGAGAAAAGAGAGAGGAGAGAGAGAGAGGGGGAGAGAGAGAGAGAGAGAGAGAGAGAGAGAGAGAGAGAGAGAGAGAGAGAGAGAGAGAGACTCCCTGGCGACGTGACTGATACATTTAACATGAACACGGAGGAGACCAGTGCAGGGGATCGGGAGAAGGGAAGGGAGGGGGAAGGGGAGGGGGAAGGGGAGGGGGAGGAGATGGAGAGGGCGGAGGGAGGGGGAGCCTAAGGAGGGGGAGGGGGAGGAGGAGGAAGAAAGAGGTTCATGTGGGTTCGATGAGGTTGCGAGACCCAAGAATTTAATTCCTTTTCGAACACGTATCGGGAAGGTGGGAAGGGAGAAGATAAATGAAAAAAAAAGAAAGTGATGAACAAAGGACGGAGTGGGGGGGGGGGGGTGGAGGGGGGGGAGGGGGAGGCGAGGAAAGAGGCTCAAGTGGTAGAAGGAGAAGACATAGAAAGGAAGAGGAAAAAGAGAGAGAGAGTTTAAAAAGTAGCGTTTATGTGGGATTAAGTGTGGTTGTAATAACAAAATTCCTTCTCGAACACACATCATAAGAGACACATAATACAAGAAGAAGAAGACGAAAAAACGAAGAAGAAGAAGAAGAAGAAGCAGAAGAAGAAGACGAAGAAGAAGAAAAAGAAGAAAAAAAGGAAAGAAGAAGAAGAAGAAGAAAAGACGAAGTACAAAAAGAAGAATAAGAATAAGAAAAAAATGAGAAAAAAAGAACAAGAAAAAGAAGATGAAGAAGAGTAGGAGAGAGAGAGAGAGTTAAAGTCCAAGGGTTCTTTTGGGGTTCAGTGAGGTTGCAAGACCAGTAAAGAAGAAGAAGAAGAAGAAGAAGGAGAAGAAGGAAGAGAAGAAGAAGGAGAAGAAGAAGAAGAAGAAGAAGAAGAAGAAGAAGAGAAGAAGAAGAAGAAGAAGAAGAAGAAGGAGAAGAAGAAGAAGAAGGAGAAGAAGAAGAAGAAGAAGAAGAAGAAGAAGAAGAAGAAGAAGAAGAGAAGAAGAAAAAGAAGAAGAAGGAGGAGGAGGAGGAGGAGGAGGAGAAGAAGAAGAAGAAGAAGAAAAAGAAGAAAAAGAAGAAGAAAAAAAAGATGAAGAAAAAGAAGAAG